>NW_024537478.1:0-192685 GCF_016647745.1 Suillus plorans | reverse complement strand
CGACATGCACGATTTGATCGACCACTTTCGTTCGCGGAGGTAGGCCTTTGAAGAGGGATCATCAATCATCGAGCATGGTGGACCTGCCGTATCAAATTTAAACCCAGCTGACACAACAAAGGTGCGTTGAAGAACTTCGGCCACCCTCTTGTTAGTGTTTGTGCAACATATTTTAGCGTCCTGCGGGCAATTTAAAAGAATTTATCCGAAAAGATGATACTGAGTGCGTTGTCTCGAGAGAAATCAGATCAGCCACCGAAGGTATTTCAAGATTCGAGGAAAGACCGCCGGCCAAATGAACGAACGCGAGAGAATTCCTTTGCATTCCATACGCACATTCCGAACTCGAGGATCTTTGGTGGGGGAATATGATTTCTACTGCAGGTGTGGAAGTCGGGAACATGGAGATCTCCAGGAAGAGAGTGAAGTGGCCATTCAGTGCCATAAGTGCGAGCGCTGGTCTCATGTTGCTTGCCAGAGGGATGGCCGGGCAAGTAATTTGGCAAAAAAGGAGACATTTTATTGTGATACTCCGGACTGTGCACCGCATGGTGATCGTGTCTTGCTTGCGCAAATTAGACGTCCTGAGCGGTAAGGGTCCCTAATTGTTACTATAAGTCAATGATATACCCTTTACAGTGTTTCCCGCCACATAACTGTTCCTATGACGAAACGTTTGTTGTGGGTTTTCCTGGATATGCAAGTGATAGCAACTCATTAACATTTACTATGTACAGACCAGGAAAGGGAGCATTAGCACGCCATGACAAATATTGGTACCCTGTCAGGATCAAGTCGTGTCGACAGGTTAGGGGAAACACGATGTATACAGTCAAATGGTGGAGGCATTGTTCTTTCAAACCCGACACTCAACCTCCACTTGAGGTTGGCGAGGCAGACTTAGTTGATGCACTCTATGGAGACCATAAACGTCGTCGCATGATTCGGGTGTGTACAACTCTTGAGATTCAATAGCAGACTTTAACATCCAAATCATAGCTTGGCAGATGGACACACGCGCACGAGGTTCCCCAGCACGAAGACGTCATCGCAAACTTTAGACACATTCCCTACAGCGTTTATATCGGCGAAGCATTGGCTCCTCACAGTGAACTCCTCACAAATATTTTTGAGCAACCTGATCCTGCGAAGATGCGCAACGCAGTCCCAGTAATTGGGTACCTTGCCGACCTATCGGAGAAGACAGGTCGCAAGCATACTACTGTGCCATATTGTGGTGATCTGTCTCTCACAGACTGTGCTCAGATTGCAAACTGGGTCTACCATCACATCCCTGGTGCATCAAAACAAATTGTCAATTGGCTAAACTGTGCTACCTATGCGCATGCGTGCACTATTGTAGTTGCAAAACGGAAGAAGAATCAACTCCAGGAGATGGCCGAAGATATTTTGACTGAACGTCGCTCAGCAGCACTTGACATAGACTCCAAGTCAGTTCCTACTCCCGAAGAAGAAGCAAATGCGATACTCCAGGCAGCCTGGCTTGACCTCCAACTCAGCTATGATCTGTCTGCGATGGACGTCGACGTTGATCTAGAGTGCCTTGGTATACTCGAACAACGAATGTTCGAACTCTCGTTGGCCGCAGGTGCTGCAGGGAATGAACAATGGGGAAAAGACGCTGGCACGCACCAAGACCGATGGAACCCATATGAGGGTCTCCCCGAGCACTGGAATCATGGTGACCGAGATCCGTATGCACCAGAATTTGAGGGAGAACTGGATGTACGTCGTTTTCATATTCACAGTGGCAGGTTGCATTAAAACAGTGCCGACCAACAGTGTGGGCCGAACTTTAGTGAAGGAAGTGAGCCCGAAGTCGTTAAGAAAGAGAAACATACCAAAAAGCCCAAACCACGGCCACGGCCACGGCCAAGGAAGGTACATGGAAGCACTTGACGTGCGCGAGGATGAGCATGCTATGCGCAACGCAGTCCCAGTATTTGGGTACGCAAGCACAAACGAACGAACACGAGGGCAAACGAACGAACGGGCTGCTGATCACGATCCACGTTATTGTAATAGTTGGGGTGGTAGGACCAGACACCCTCTTGAGGTGGGAGGTAGCTAGAGTACCTGGTTTTAAAACAAGTGAACGCAAGGACAAACGAACGAACGCGAGGACAAACGAGTGAACGCAAGGATAAACGAGCGAACGCACGGGCAAACGAGCGAACGCGGGGACAAACGAGTCAACGCAAGGGCAAACGAAGGGCAAATGAGTAAAAATAAGTTTCGGCTTCCTGACGATATGGTTTATAGGTATTTACGAGCGCATCGCCGTGTATTGCACCATCGCTCTTGTCCTTGCTGGACAGGATGAATCCTGCCATTCTCATCCGAGAGACTGGGCCACGAAACCTCACTTGTCTGGCACACCTTTGATCCTGTAAAGTCACCATGTCACATGTTTTTAACTTCCCAGAAGGACAAGCTCGCACCTTTCTCAGTAGCCTCACCTGCGCCATATCCTGCTTTTTTGTCACACTTTCGTTCGCGGAGGTAGGCCTTTGAAGAGGGATGTTGCGACACGAGGATGAAGATAACCAGGACTGCATTGAGCGATATCAAAGTCGTCGTCGTTAGCAGTGAGCACTAAGCATGGTGGACCTGCCGTATTAAATTTAAACCCAGCTGACACAACAAAGGTGAGTCGAAAAAGGCCACCCTCTTGTCAACCACCGAACGCATTTCAAGATTCGAGGAAAGACCAGCCAAATGAACGAACGCGAGAGAACTTCTTTGCATCCCATACGCACATTACCTAGGTGCACGAACTCGTACTGGGTGTGCGCAAAGGTCGGAATTTATGTAAGTTGGGTCGAGTTATGCATATCTGACTCTAAGTATGTCGAAGTGCAATAGTGGAGTCTGGGCATAAAGTTGTTACCAATACTGATATTTTGTACCTTCGAGGAGCTTCAACTTTCAAGGCTTCCACGTTGCGGTGTTAACTCGCCAAGTTGCGAGGTAACACCCACGGTGTCGGCAAGTCGTGCTCGTGTTTCACTCTTCGCGACAGGAACATGCACGCTCAAATAAATACACTGGCAAAATAAACTGTGATTGAGCAGGGTTATTGGGGGCTCGCGGAGGCTCATCAACGAAATCAAGTATATATTCCCCTAGTAATAACGGTAGTTAGGAAGACCATCTCCAAAAAGTAATTTTAACATGCTCTGCCGAAACATTGCTAGCGCCAAGAACAAGCAGTCTTGTAAGACAAGAAAGGACTCTCGCATGCTGCATTGAAGGCCCCGCGCAACGTGGCTGGCCTGCAATCATTCAGTTCTTGACTTGAATTTCAGATACAGTAAGACTAACCGCCAAAAGGAAGTAATCGAGAACCAGATCCCAGGGAAAAGCCACTACGGCAACCCATGCAGTCCATACAGAAATCACTGCAGCAGTGAATACAGTTGCGAGCACGAACAGCACTCTCCAATAATCTTGTGTATCAAGCTCAAATCGATGAGACTAATTTAAATGCTTCAGAATGCAGGCCCTTGTGAACGAGAGATTGCAAACCCTGAATATGCGCCACATGCGAATCATCGAGCTCGCGTTTGCTGATGAACTAGTACCTGATGAGTCATTTCCGATATGAGTTGTAAAAAAACACAAAAACAAAAACCTCCCACCCGTTTTGGCACGCCAGATCTGTATATACGACTTCTGACCTTTCTGAGAAGAAGCTGCAGCAATGTAACTGTAATGGCCTTGAAAGCACTTCAGGGACAACACATGGTTCAGGGATTGCTAAGCCAGTTTTGCTGAGGAACGTACTGCCAGGCTTTGAATGATGACATCTTGTTAAGCCACGTTAAGCCATGAACCAACGAAAATTTCATATGGAACATACCGCCATGAGGAAGGTTCTGAAAAACTTCTCCGGATGAGGTCTCCCACATTCGAACCTCCCCAGTGTTGCTGCCGCAGATTACCTTTGAACCTCCTTCAAGGAACCGTACCTGAAGTGGGCGACCCTTTTCATTAGGCCTCCCAGGTACAACAAAACCCCGTGATGGCCTACTGCCGCCAATCAGATACATGAAAAGACCTTTATGCATGGTCTGGACGATGAGAGCCTTGATCTCCGGAGAGGCAGCAGAGCTCCCACTGGAAAGTTATAGATTAGCATGAGCATCCCACTATGGAAATTGTGCAACACCGCCTACATTAACGGTGCATCCCGGGACCAAATCCTCCACAAACAAGTCATGCGCTTAACATCCCATGCGCTGAAAGTCATTCAACTCCAAGCGAAGAAGAGCGTGATGACAGAGCACCCACATGACTCCGTGATGGAGGTATGATACAATTAGCATTGATGTTGTTCCGTTCTTGTGAAAATGAAGCCCTCTTGCTCGAACGGGTTGGGCGTTGTCACCAGTTGATTCCTCCGACGGTTGAGGGACCTTGAATGAGACTCCTAACCCGCTGGCTGCCAAACATAAGAATCAGGTAGAACGTGAAGCAAGGAACTGGCACTCGCGAGACTCATGCGCGATGTAGACGTGATGGCCAATGCTAAGTGCAAAACATCTGGTATCCGTATCATACTCCAAGCAGTGTACAGGCCCGTCGACTCCTAGGTCAAAATCTTTGCGGGAGAAATCGTCCTTGGATTGCAATGATATGAGATTAGCACTCCTCGGCGACGCTATAGAAGACTTACGATCTGCAAATGTCTCAGTTGACACAGATTACCGTCCTCACACCCAATTATAACAGTATCTCTCAGTGCTGGATGCCAGAATACGACAGTCACTGAGGAATCGAGAAGAAGGCGGTACAAGATGGAGCCATCATCCAGCCTCCATATGATGACACATTTATCGTCACTGCCACTGGCGAGATACTTTCCGCAACGAGAAAAAGCAAGGGAGTTAATGCTGTCACTGTGCCCCTCACTGAGGGTGCGAGTATGGATGTATGCAGTCATTGACGGGCTTGAAGCTTGAAGCTTGAGGAATCACAACATAACTATATATAGTCACGGTGGCGGTTTCTTTGTGACCTTCTGAGAGGGGTAACGTCTTTGTACTGTAGAGCCATAAAGCGGTCGTTGCTTGGTACACATGTGCACAGCTAAAAGCGACACTGCTGCCTGCCATGATAACGGTAACCGGGAAATTCTAGTGAAAGACTCCAGATTTAAAAGGGCTGTCGTTTGTCCAGCGTTAGTGTGGTCCGATGAGACTCCATCCGATGATCCAGGAACAGCGGTACTCGTGCGATAAATGATTTTCCGATCAGCCAATGAAAACAATTCACAACCTTACCTTTGGTCTTCGCCTTACAATGTGCAACTTCTTTGTCCCTCGGACAACTCGGAACAAATGAGCCCTGTCTGAATTCCGCAACCATGCACACCTGGAGAGCACCTGGGGGCACCTCGAACGAATCGACGATAGTGGATTTCTCATTGTGTTCACGTAAAGCTGCATGCGCCATTCCTATGTCGTTTCACCTCCAAAAGCGGGGTCGTCTTTCGGTTAATCTGCCCTTTGCTGTTGTGTAGCGCGATCTTCCTCGAGTCTTTAATATCATCTTGGGAGATGTCGACCCAACTGGCATACGACTCCTACCATTTGTTGTTCATTTGACGCAAACAAAATACATTTTCGGAACAATACAAGAAAGAGCAAGAATGGACTGAAAGAATTTAATGATGTAAGGCGAGTGATTCTTGAAGTCTACAACCGGGTGCATGTGAAGGAAGCCTTGCGCTTCATGTAAGGCGTTCGGCGTTTGGCGTTTACACAAAGGGTTACGTTGTGCGGAGTGCGAGGGCGGGTCAAGCTTGAAAGGGATTAAACATTAGTGATGGAAAGAAAAGGTGGAGCGGTGGCGTTTGAAGCTTGAAGACTCACAGATTTTTGCTTCCGAGTGGCTTAGCTGGCATAGCATTCAGCACAAAGGTGTGCGCTTGAAGGGAGCCTTGCGCTTCATGTAAGGCGTTTGCCGTTTACACAAAGGGTTGCGTTATGCGGGGCGCAAGGGCAGTTCAAGCTTGAAAGGGATTAAAGATAAGCGATTAGTGATGGAAAGAAAAGGTGGAGCGCCACACCATACCGAGTTAAACGGTCAAACAAAACTTCCCATGCATGATTCCGGATTCCGGAGTCTCTGGGTTAACATAGGTGAGGATTATGCCCCAATAGGATGAAGGCACGTGGTAACGTGGCTTAGAAAAATGCCAAATATCAGCTTACCGAAAGTCAGTGACCGAATGACGTAGCAATAAACATGAGCATCCAACACATACTTATACAAGCGGTGACCTCTGTTTGCGTTTCACTGTCCAACAGGAGCAGTAAGGATGAGAATAAAACATGATTCGTGGAATACAGTGGTTCTTGAGCAGTTGGATTTTGACAAATCGACCACGTAGAGCGTACTCGCGGTAGTCCGAGTCGCCAGCTAGTGTTTATAATTTTATCGTTGAATTCGTCGCAAAATAGGTTTTGTGGAAAGAAGAAAGCACGTTCGAGGCAAGCGCGAGCCCATTAGGCAGCATGTGCGGAGAGCTTCGTTAATGTCAGTTTCACAGCCACGATGAGAATAGGCAACACACGATTGCTGTCACTGAGAGGTTTTATTGGTTCCTGTGAAAATAGCATGGGGAAGGTGAGACAACGGCGGGCAACAGGAGGACAGTGAATATCGTTTGCATATAGAGGTGAAGTGTGAGTAGGAGTGCCATCATCGGTCACTGCGGAGCCAATCATGAGATTCGTGGTCGTTAGAACGATATAGCTGTAGTTTTTATTATCGTATTGTCATGATACCTAGATCCATTTTGGATAGCGACCAATTCATAAAAAGTACAGGTGGTCGCCATTTAGCACTGGAACGAAAGAACAAAAAGGAGCAAGTCAGTGTTGTATGGCATGCTGGAAGGTGTAGATGGTATCGATGTATGGCTGATAATGTCGTGAAACAAAATGGAAGAGCAACTTGGAGGTCAAAAGGAGGGAGGGCACGCAAAATGATCATGAGCAGCACAGCATGACAGGGTGCAATTGACACCGAGCCGGCCGCTATTCGTGCTTATATATGTTAGATACATTGGATAAAACATAGTATAGTATATCACTTCAAGAATGAAAATAGTAAAGAATGTGCTCCCTTGTGGAGGTGGGTTTTGCAGCTACTGAATTACGAAATTTATGACTGAGCTGTACTGGCCGCCCGTTTTGCTCTACCCATGTCATCGACCGCAGTTTTTCTGGTTACCCAGCTCGGTTCTTCGCCTACCAATTTCAGTCGGTATCCAGGTAAATTAAGATGTGGATCCCCATGTTCGATCCCTATCCACTGCATCCCGTCCCATACCCAAGTTTGAATCTGTCCATCTTTTTGCGACTTGTGGAGGCGCAAGTCGCCACGGCACAGTTCATGACTATACAAAAGGGGCGAGGTGGAGGGTGCTGACATCGTGCTGCGAGAGCATGTATGGTACCAGGTGACGCGGTCCGAGCGAGACCTGATGCTCTTCGTCTTGCGTTGGATGATGGGTTCGTTCTCTGCCAACACGCCGCGTTCGTCTGAGGGAGATGGCGCAGGAGATGGCGACTTAACTTGTTGAGAATTGACTTGCGGACGACTGACTGATAGAGAATCAAGTGCCGGAGCGTCCGAGTCGGGGGGGGTTTGTGGGGGAACCTTATCAATCGGATGCATCGTGTCAACCGACGGCAGGCTCTCAGACTGTGATACCGGTCCTGAAATGTCCAGGATTGGTGTTATGTCCAGGGTTGGTGTTACATCGAGTGTTGCTGGTACAGGACGCCGTTTGGGTCCTCTGATAATCATGCGGGTCAGAGACTTCAAGACAGATTATGGCGGCATCCGTACATAGTAGGCGCTCTCTGTATTTTCTTGCTGACAAAATCCAATAGATTCAAACTTGCATAACTGGAGTACCTAAATTTTGAAACAATTAAAACAAGCTTACTGCGGCATGTAAGACTCTGCGCGCCTGACCTGGCCACTGCCGGCGCTTGTCGTCGTGCCTTGAAGAGCTGGTGTTCTGCTGAGAAAGTCTGCCGCATGATGTGTATATCCTGATGCAGGTAATGTTCAATCAAATGTAACGCACTGACATCAATCATACTCACATCGCGCTCAAGGAGTAGACGAGGATGTTGTCTTCGAGAAGGCACTCGAAGAGTAGCAGGTGTGCGAGGTTCCTTCATCAGAGGAGGTCTATTAAGGAGTTCAGGGTTAGCGAGTGACAAGAGTGACAGTGAGCCTGGCAACTTATATATGGAGGACATACAAAGAGTTGTAAATATGATGGCGTTTATTAAGGATCGTTTGTCGTTTATATTGTTGTCGTCTACAGCCCATAGAGTTCCCTTTGTGACTAGATGAGTGCTAGTTACATAATTGAACGAATGACAAGAGAAAAGCGGTACACAGCGGGATTCAAAACCTTGCTGGGCAGCGTGTGTCGCACATCTGGCAGGCTGTCTGATATCGATAATATCATGATACAGATCCATTTGCACAACTTGTACAACTGCTTAAAACTCAATGTGCAGGGTAGCCACTTCTCTATATATTTGTGCCGCTATGTGATATTTATTCAAATCGCGAATGTTAAAAGTGCATTGTTCCATTATTAAAGAAGATCGACATGAAAAGAATGAACGCACGGCACCGCAAGCAGATAGCGGTTCATAATTCAGCCTTCGTGTTAACATTAGACGAGCCTGATGTGGCGAGACCCATGTCATGATGGGCGGAGGTGGACAGGAGAAAGGACAGGTATCTGGCCCGTATGTAAAGGTGTGCGGGGATGAGAGGAAAATTGCGGCGTCTTGCCAGTGCTACCCAGAAATGATTTGGGAATTGGGCCAAACAGTGGTGAAGCACCATCAGCTCCAAGACTTCGTGGCGTATCTTCCGCGAAGGTGTCTCTGACAAATAGGCTCTAGGAGAGTAGCTGTATTGCGATTCGCGGGGTATTATATCTTGTGGATCATGGGTGGAGTCAGAGGAGTGAGACATAAGAATGTTGACCATATACGAATACTGTCATCGTGCGCGCCTACGGCAAATGGAAAAGGGTCACCTGCGAGGCTATTGCATGACATGCAAGTCAAATCCTGGTCAGGGTCCTTAGGCTGGATGTGATGAAGATAATCCAGATTCTCGATCCCAAATGAGGATATCTCCAGCTACACAGCATCGTCAGCAGAGATTGGGAAAAACCAGCACAAAATCATACATTTTCCGGCGCAGACTATATGAATTGATCGCTCTTGCCGCCAAACGTTGATCCAACACCCTTGGCAGCACTTTCCTGCGTTCCCACGGGTCTGACAAACCCACAGGCTCTGAGACCCACCGAGGCTCGGAGGCTCCCACCATCTAATAATAGTACAATACAAGAGGGTGAATTGAAGGTATGAGAGGGTGCGTTGGATGTACGAGAAGGTGAAGATGGATGTCACGACACGAGGGTTCAAGATAACCAGGACTGCATCGAGCGCTATCAAAGTTGTACGAATACAATCCAACTGCATCGAAGCGTGAATCTTACCAGTACCAAATCCAAATGTAGCATTCTTTTGCGCTCATAGACTTGCCGCATCAATGTTCAACTGACGCGTGAATGCTTAATTGCTGTTCAGCCCCCCAAAAATAAACATGATTGATATCTTCGAGGACTGAGTATTTCGGACAGAGAAAAAATATCAAAATGGTTCCCACTATCGAGCTTCACAAATAGTATAACTACTTGACTGACCAGCGTATGTCTCCCTCTAACTACACGCCAAATGTGTCACACTCATCGTCAGCTGAGGTAGCTCGCGCCTTCCCGCTGACGATGGCATATAGAGAGAGGTCGTATTTCTTTACCTCTCTGATCAAACTATTAATAGGAGAACTTCACCAAGAATCACAGTAAGACTTACCTGACAATCTGTTCAGGAACTTCGAGGCTGTATTCCTCGATCCGAGGTTGCAGCGCATCTCTCTGAAACTCATTGAGTGATTTGAACCAATTCAGGCTGTAAAAATTGGAAGGAAGTTGTGACGCTGCAGCCCTGGTGCTGTACTTCAGTGACGGAATGCGAAGGTGAGGCCAAGCTCCAGGCGATGCATCCCAGTCTCCACCATATCTCATCCTCAGATGCAGGGCGTCGCACGCTCGCAGTATCTCTGTTACCTTGCACGAACGCCATTTCTTGATTCGGACCTGGTAGACAGGAATGCCATTCCCTGGTGGATGATCGGACTCGTCCGAGCTCATGCCGTCGATCCCCAACTCTTTGATGATGGCAAGTCCATCATTACGCAGGTGACGGGAGCCTTCAGCAACACCCATGCGACGATAATACATCTTACATTGTCCGATCAGTACAAGGGACGTGAGATGAAATGATTAATATACCTGCGTTCGACGTTCTTTGCGACGACGACGTTGTTTGCCAGCTTCGATATCTCGAGCCCTCGAAGTCTGCTTCTGGTACACATTTTTGAGGTAGGCCAAGTGCGTCGTCCATGCTCTTTCCACTTCACGCTGTGCCTTATCTCTGAATTGCGCATGAGCCTCTTGGAAGCTGCAGGCGAAAATTTTAGCTGCAGAGATATTCCAAGCACTCTTGGGAAAGCCTCGAATGTCCATACGGAAGCGTTCCGCTGTGCAACAAGGGCCTTGGGTAGGGTCATATGCAGCTACTTCTTCAGGCGTCGGCACATCGTAAAAGTCAGAGTCCGGCGTGTCGCGGCGCGTGAGCAAGAGACCGTGCTCTCGAATCATCCGCTTGAGTGAGGTCAATTCGGAGAGGTAACTTCGAGGATGAGACTACATACAAGAAATTCATTTTTGGCTCCTGGGCGACGTTTCGGCCTTCCCTTAATCTTCTTCGGTTTGGGTTGATAATCATCATCATCGTCCTCTATGTCAGCCTCCATTCCATCATCATGGGCATGGTCTCGAGCCCGAGGTTTGTGTGCAGTGTGCGCTCTAGGTAGACGTGCTAATACTTCTCTCATGGCTTCTCCAACTGCATCCGAGATAAGCTTGGCAAGATCACCATTGGGACGGTCCGTATGTTGCACGGTTGAAGAAGGCGCCGACGGAGTATCCGTGGAAGGCGCCGACGGAGTACCCGTGGAAGGCGCCCTCATCTTGATCAACGTAAAATATGTCAGATGATAGGCTGTCGAGTGCACATGAAATGACTTCACCTGCCGAGCTGCTGCGGCTGCCTTTGCAATGTTTTCTCTCAACGGCCGTAGAAAGCGTTTGGTTGGCTTGGAGTGCTTTTGTTTAGTAGAACCTCCCGCTTCCTATAATGGAAACCATCAGTAGCTGTAAAACGAAACGACCGTGGAATTAACCATGTTATTCAAAAATCCTCTCTCAGCCAACTCCTCCATTCCTGCCATCCCCTACATCGAGTATAGTCAGTAGCTGTAAAGAAACAAAGCGCAACATACCAGGTCTTCCATGCCCCCTTCCTCTACCGACTTTTCAAGGCCTTTGCCACACTCGCTACCCGCAACGTCCATCTCCACATCTTCACTGCCCTCATCCATCTCAGTGTGCTTTTCATCACCAGCGAATCCATTCCATTCCTCCCCATCGTCTGGGTCGCTACTCTCATCCTTGTGCCCGGCGCAATCTTGACCATCGGGGGTCTGACGGGACACCAGAACTAGTCCTCCAGATTCATTGATTTGTTTCTGTTGATGTGTGTCAGTCAGGCCAACGCAATCATCCTGACCCATCTCCAGTGCGTCAGTATCACTGACGTTGCCTCCATCTTCGGGCCCACCGCCCTCATCCATGCACCCGCCACGGTCTTCATCATTTAGCGTCTGGTGGGACGCTATGTACGTGTCGGGGCCCATGTTGTAAATGTTGTCTCCATCCTCTGGGATCTGTCGGTCAGCAGCAGAGCCACCTGCATCAGGGAATATTTCATCCGCAGTTCCCTCAGCAGGGTGGTTCGGGAGCCGTGACGTACGAGCCTCTTGGATTCGAGCCATGCGGTTCGCTATGAAACAATTAAAAACATCTCTCCGGTTCTACTGGATGCTTACCTGGGCGGTTGAACGAGAACATGGAGGGGAACCATTGTGTCTTTGCAAAGGTATTCTTTCCCATTGCGTATTCCAAGATGGATGGAGGAGTATCCAAATGGTGGGGAGGAAAGCAAGGAGCACTAGCAATGCTATGGAGTGGCATATATGTGCATGTTGCTTTGTCGGCATTATGCACGTGATTACATGTACAATGGTAAAGAAAGAGACACACACCATAGGCATCAGCACAAAGGTGTGCATTTGAAGAGAGCCTTGCGCTTCATGTAAGGTGTTCGGCGTTCGGCGTTTACACAAAGGATTACGTTGTGCGGGGTGCGAGGGCGGGTCAAGCTTGAAAGGGATTAAACATTAGTGATCAGTGACGGTGGAGCGGCGGCGTTTGAAGACTCACAGATTTTTGCTTCCGAGTGGCTTAGCTGGCATAGCATTAGCACAAAGGTGTGCGCTTGAAGGGAGCCTTGCGCTTCATGTAAGGCGTTTGCCGTTTACACAAAGGGTTGCGTTATGCGGGGCGCAAGGGCAGTTCAAGCTTGAAAGGGATTAAAGATAAGCGATTAGTGATGGAAAGAAAAGGTGGAGCGCCACACCATACCGAGTTAAACGGTCAAACAAAACTTCCCATGCATGATTCCGGATTCCGGAGTCTCTGAGTGACTACACTGGTTTCACCTGCCATCGTCTTGCATACAAATTACATTAGCATATATATATATTTGATCAAAATATCAACACACCTGACGAAATATTAGCGAACTATTCCATTCGATAGTAGCGGAGTGAATGAGCTAGCGATTTTCTTGGATTCGTGAACCAGAGCGTGGTCAACACCGCTACAACGCCACATTTTGATCCGAACCTGTTCTTCCCGCGTGGCGTTTTACGTGCCTTGCGTTTGCCTCATGCAGCACGTTTGGCGTTTTCACCGCGTCAGTTTGCCCTTGCGGAACTTGGGTTAGGAATATTAGGGACTGACGTCATAACGCGTATAGGGCAACGAGGCGCCTGAGTAGCAACTGGTCGGGCGAAACAAAGGCGAAACGCTTAGCAACATTTCCGGCTGCAGCATCCTGGGCCACGACTTCGATCATGGGTCGAGCTCGAAGGAGGATCGCCACTATGAGTAGTAGGAAATTATTTCAATCGGCATGGCTCGAGCTCGAAGGAGGACCAGCGTGCTTACGCTCTGTGAACAGTAGGCGATGGCTTTGATTAGCATAGTACGAGTTCGAAGGAGAATTAGCGTACCCGCTTTCTGTGAACGGCGGAAGATGTCTGTGATGAAAAGCAGCAGCAATGTCATCTGCAAGCAGCTTCCCACCGCAAATGAGAGCAACTATCAGTGCAACTATCAGAGAGCTGAAGACCTTGGAGCCCGGCTGCTACACATCATAGCGATCCCATATGTTTCGGACAAGCCCAGCGATGCTGCATACCCTGAAAAGAAACATTAGTGCAAACTTTGGAGCGTCAAGCTTACGTACCCTCTCATTATCTCTATCGCAAGGACTCTTGTCTATACTGGACGTGAGTCAGAATGGTCCGAATCCGACGCGTCGTAGCTGACTCGTCAACGCACTCTTGAAGGCTTCTAAACACTCATCGCACAAAGACGCCCTGTGAATAGTGGTAGCGTTTGTCTGATAAATGTGCTCACATGGGCAGAGTGCCACGGAATATTGTACTCTTAATTGAAAACAAAAATTGTAGGATGCCATGAGATCTAGTAGTGAGAAAAGACAAGCCTAGGTGCACGAACTCGTACTGGGTATGCGCAAAGGTCGGAATTTATGTAAGCTGGATCGAGTTACGAAGGAGAAGTAATAACAGCAATTTAAGAGTCATCGCAACATAGTTGTGTTTCGGAACAGTGTAATATAGCACAGAGAATGAAAATCCTTGCTCGCCCGGCCTGCCCCGGAAATGCTAATCGAAAGTGAGATCACGTGATTCTCTAGACACCATCGTGTATATGCCCCTCTGTACGCTGATCTCATATAAGAGCTGCTGTATCAATTCTGTTTCCACTCCTTCAAGTTCAGACGAAGTGTCTAGTAGGGCGAGAAGTGGTAAGAGGATGAATGACTGTGTTGGGTCGATGACGGCCAGCCTGACAGCCCGACGGACATCGGTGAGCAAGCATGACAGGATCTTGAACCGCACCGGCTGGCTAAGGTGAAGGTGAGTAACCGAGGAAAATGGGGACAATACGGTGTGCCAGGATACATCATCAGTATCGGCCTCATATATCGCATCCATATGTAACCGCACACATTGTACTTGAGACGAAGCGATACCTTTGGTAAAGGCAATGAGTCTGCGTACTACGTTGTCCGTAGATTGAATCCGAGTGAAGTGGAATTCGACCATGATGAGGGCTTGCACGTCCTCACAATTGGCGTCCGTGAAAGTCGAGCCGATCAGACGGATATTATTAAAGTCACAGTGCATGGACACGGAGCGCACGTCCATAGCCCTTGTCTTCACCCGAAGGGACGAATAAAATTTTGTCATTTCTGCCGCCGTTGGATATTGCGTGGTATCCTGGCAAACGAGATCCAAAACTTTGAGCTCCTTCGTTGCAACAGCATCGAGAAAGATTGCACAATCCATGGCGGGGCAGTGAATGCACAAGGATTGGAGGCACGGTAACTGCACTGGCTCGGCATGTTGCTCAGGAATGTTGTCGAGTTTCAACAAGACCTCGCGCATAACTAGCGTTTGAAGGAGGGGGAGGTTCGATAAGACCGACAGGACGGCCGTAAGGGATGGTTTGACTTCGTCGGGAAAGCCAACAACGCGTAATTCGACCAGGTTCGTGAAAGCGAACTTGTCCCATGAAAAGATGCATCCATACAAACAGAGCTTCCGCAGCAATGGCGCATCTAGCATCATAAGGGTGTCAGGTACTTGCAGGACGTGATCTGAGTCGCCCATCATGCGCGATACTCCCAAGTACAAAGTTTCCAATGCGGGAGCACGGTGAGGAAATCGAGATAACACTGCGGAGACAATCGATGGTGACGCATGAATATGAAAATCATTGAGCCGATGAAGAGCGGAAACTACGAGGCTCAGATTGGTAGCGCAGTTCGGCATTTGCAGATCCTCAGCGTTCCACTGCGCAAAATCAATAGCGATACTGAAAGGAAGAGGCGCCGAGCGTTGCAATATCATTTCCATGAATTTGGGACAGGCCGACATGTTCATAGCATCCCTCCAGAGGGATGGATACTCCAGGCATATTTGCCGCATCCGACGGCACACTTGGCTGCAAGATACAAGACTGTAGGCATCTGGCTCATCCCCTACAACAAGCAAGGACAAAACAACAACGACGAGCTCCACTGGCAGCTTGAATAGAGGGGTGAGGCTGTTCCGCGTCTCTTTCAGCTCTTGGACCGCGCCGGTGAGTTGATTGATGCGAGCTTCGACCTCGGTAAGATCTTGGTATGCGACCAGGTCTGTTTGTCTCCGCTGAAGGCGGGTATGCGAGGCGATATGAAAAAACTGGACGACAGTGGAGCCTAAAAAAGCTTGTCAGTGTAGGGCTCGTCAGAAAATTTGGAAATAGACTACCTAACAGAATCCCCATCATGAAGCACATAGAGGTACGCGAGGCGGTGCAAAAAACTCGAATGATGGTTTGCCCTAAAAAAAAAGTCATCAACGGAGGGCTTATCAGAGATTTGGGAACCAGAATACCTAGTAACAGGAGCCACATCATGAAGCACATAGAGGTACGCGAGGCGATGCAAAAAACTCGAATGATGGTTTGCCCTAAAAAAAGGTCATCAACGGAGGGCTTATCAGAGATTTGGGAACCAGATTACCTAGTAACAGGAGCCACATCATGAAGCACATAGAGGTACGCGAGGCGATGCAAAAAACTCGAATGATGGTTGGCCCTAAAAAAGGTCATCAACAGAGGGCTTATCAGAGATTTGGGAACCAGACTACCTAGTACCAGGAGCCACATCATGAGCCACATAGACGTAAGGATGATCATGGCAGACAAAGATGATGGTGAGAGACATGGATACTAGGTAAACGACGTCAAGTTATAATATAAAGCGGACGATCAAGACAAAGAACTCACCTGAGTGGCTCACTTGTCCTAGCCGTTGGTACAAAGGGATACCATTTGAGGGGAATCAATGACGGCCTACCTTAGTAGAAATGAGGTTAGTTACTAATGAAGGACATCGCTGACACAGGAAACAAAGGACGTGGCTGACATAGGAGACGAGTATGACGATGAAATTTATCTATATTGAAACCCCAGAAGGCATCGTGCGATTAGGATAATCAATCTTCAATCATCCAGATAGAAAGTCCAACGTTTGCGGCGTTTGTGGCGTTTTGCATACCTCACATTTGCCTCATGCACTGTTTGACGTTTTGCACCGCCTTAGCCTTGCCTCTGGGCCAGTTTCCTCTGATGGAGCTTGGTCGGTTGGTTTGGTTTGTGTTTATCGGGGGATCTAGGGGGAAAATACCAGATTTGGAGGAGAAGGTCGGGGATAATCCCGGCCCAACGTGATTTCGACTTTAGGCAGGTCCAAAATGCGTTCCTAGAACCCCCTCAGTTAGGTTCCGCTCTACAAAAAGGAAAAACGGACGGGTCTAAGGCCTCGGTAAGTCCTCTGACTGCTATAGCGCTGCATTATGGCTCGGTGTTCAGATGAGGGTGGGGGAAGATACGCGAAAATTTGGCTCTGATTGGAGGTATCGTGGGTCGACCGGTCAAATTTGGCGCCGCCGCCCATCACTAAAGAACGACCGGGGTCCTACGTAGTACCGATACAAAGCAGGAATTCTGAAATCACTACGGAAATGAGAATTGATCAGACCCGAGGGAGAAAGCAAGGATGATCCGAGGCAAAGCAGACCTAGCTTATAATCCAATATAAATCCGAGGTATGGTGTAGTCTTAGAACGGTCTAGCAAGTGCACGTCAAAGAAGATAGGGCTCGTTGGGAATAACAAAGCAGGGCAGCATCGCGAATCTGATCAGTGTTTCCTCGAATCGACGAAGATGGCCGCCAGCATAACAAACCAACTTATCAACAAATACACGAGGCTGCTGCATCAGCCAATCAAGTCCAGACATGTACTAGTAGTAACTTTTGTTCGACAGATTGATAATTGACATAAGATAGCTATATAATTGCGCAAGTACATACCACCAACAATCTGCTCAGATCGATACAACACAATGGCCACTCCCTCAGGTACGTCCTGCGATGTCCAACTTGCCAGTATTATTGAGTATATACACTAAGAATCTTCCGATTTATCAACCATGGCTTTTGCTACTCCACGGTCATCTTTGGGCGGCTCCGCCTATTTAGGCACCAACTTAAACATGTACACTACTGCTGAATCCAACTTGAATTCCGGCAATTCCGACACCTGGAGCAGACGCGCGGCACGCGCCACTTCTAACTGGAGCGGCACTGTTATGTCGGACGATGATGAGCCTGTCATCCCCATCAATAACCGACCGCAGGCCATTAGGCCTAACATGACTAGTAAGTCCTGATTTGATTTTTGAGCCTACCGACTGACTACATACAAAGTCGCTGATATAATGGAAGCCATTGAATGCATGCGTGTCAACATGACAGATAGTTTTAATATGCTGCTTACACTTTCCACTGCGAACACAAAATACGCCGAGCAAGGTGTCACACTTGGGATAGCTGCGAAGGAGGTTGCGGAGACAACTATGACTCAGCTGCAGGATCTAAGGGCTCAGATTCAACGTGTGGAGGACAAGATTAATACAGATGAGAGGACTCGGAGATGGCTGGCATAGGGCTTTGTGGCATTGTAGTACTAATCAATTTGCGATATATAGACTTGTAACTGGAACTTCCGCCCGAAATCTTTTGTTCGCCTGTTCTCTGCGAAGAGACGAGCATTTCCTTGAAGGTTGGCAGAGCAATGGCGAAGCCGTGAGTTGTGATTCGCTTAAAATTCACTTTCACCTTCCCTTGCACCTTTCGCTTCCGTTCAACTTCCGTTGGCCTCCGTTCAATCTTGACAATCTCTGCCATCTCGAAGCAGCATCCTACGGCCTCGAGCGCCTGGTTGTATCCTTCCCGCCTCTTGGTCTTGCGAGCCCGTGTGGTGTCACTTTCCAACCAATATTGAGTTCAGATCTAGCTTCGTCCTTGACTCCTTACATTAATGAGGCATTGACCCTCGTGTTGTATGCATTTACTTTTTTCGTTGTTATTTTCTTTCGAGAGACTCTCAGATTCCCGCGCAGGATGAGGATTGGCCTACCCTTGTAACGATTCTTGCCTTCTAGGACTGTGTGCGTGTGCGCTTTCTGACGTCGTACGATAATCTAGCATCGAGAAAGCGCAAAATCAGCAGGAATCGAGTCATACTGAATAGCATCAAGGGTAGGACTCGTCGTACGAGTTGTATGATGTATCAACGTGAGTTCTGACTTTGGCTGTAACGTCAACCTCCATCTTACACTTGAATTAGAGCAGTGCCATCGTCGCAGGTGAGTTCGGATGATAGCGCATCTCAAAGGTTATTGACGGACTTGTCTCTCTCTACTGCCTGCTTCGCATGCGCAACCGACCGGAGCGCTTGTAGTATGTACAAAGGATAGAACATGAATGCCAAGATGTAAAGAAAATACCGAGGCACAAGAATGATATCAGGCGGCAATTGGAACTGCAGGCCTAAATGGGAACTTCGTCTACAACGGGGACTTGAGCGCAGCATCCGCAGAGGTAACGTTCGCAGGCTGCTCAATAGGCATTGTAACAGGATGGCCCTTTCGCTCCTTCACACCTTTATCAAGCTCTTTAAGTGCTTCATCCACACGAGTCACCACCGCGCGCCTTGCATTCCTCACTACGTCTGACCCAAAGCTTGGAATGTTGTCCAAGTCTGCGAAGAGCAACGAAAGCGCATGCTCCTGAGCGCGGACAGGCGCATTGGCCGGGGTGTAAATCAATGCAAATACATCAGCGGTGCCGAGGGCTGGAAAGAAATCGAGCTCAGCAGGGAACTGGAAGGCAGCGAGGGGGCTCTTGAGACGGGCGGAGAGGGTTACTTCGGACCGGTGCTCTGCCATAAGACGGCGCTGTTCCTCAAGAAGAAATCATGTCCTTGAGCGAGGGCTCGTCCGGGCCAGAGACCTTGGATTGTAGTAAGTCACACGAAGCTGAGTTATTGAACCCGTGAAAACATCTAGGATTGATGGTCCCTGCGAAGAAGTTCTCAGCATCTAAACGGCGGCGGCGAGCGAGGAGTCGTTGCTCCTCGAGGTGAGCCTGGAAAGCAGCAGATCGTTCCACTCCTGGGTACTGGCCTCGTGTTCACAAACGGCACAAACGGCCTGATTGCGGATAGCACGGTCAGCCCGTTGGATTTCAGCCTTCTTATGGGCGCTGTCACCGTCGAACGGGAACTGGACGTCGAAACCCTGATCGTCTGGCATACGGTACAGAACGTCTCGCATCATGCGGTCCTGATCTGGAGACTCATCGTATTCTTGTGCATGGAGAGCATTCGAGGTAGGCTGATTCACAAGCTGTTGCTGTATATGAAGAGCCAGTGCGCGCTCACGTTGCTCTCTGTCATACTGGGGAGCATGAGGATTAAGAGGGAAGGGGAACGGGCGGTAGTGGGAACAGGGATGAGTCATTGGGACAGGTGTAGTGAAGGTCATTGTGAATTTGGGATTGGGACGAGTTTATGAGAGATTGCATGTTGGGTGTTGAATTTATATGTCCGGATGATGTGGACTTGTGGACTACTAATATTTCCCTTTGTGAACAGAGGCGTCCACTATTCTGTTGCGCACTCAGTGTAAAGGCGCAATCGCCACGGTGACTTCAGGTTAATAGTCACGTACTGTCACGACCGTGACCGTTGAACAATTGACACGATTTTGACTAGTCTCAACAGGTCTCAACCCCAAATCGATAGAGCTACCTTGTCCTTCCTTTGATCTAACGGCGCTCGGCCGCGCCAGTCCCCGACTCCACATGAAGACACCAAGAAAACATATGATTCACGAATAATTGTAGTACGACGACATCGAACGCCTATACTTAGACGCGGTGGATACCACATTCATGTCATGAGCGCAAACGTTTCCATGAAAAACTTTTAGCTGCAACGGATCCGATGACTGGAACAAGCGTGTCCCTGCCTTATCGAGCATCGCACCATCGAGATTCTTAATTTTGAACGTGAAAGATGCAGAGACGCGCTGCACGATACATTTTCGGATGATGAAGGCGTCTGTAATGCGAAGAGCATCCAAAATAATTCGCGGGCACGGTGCTCCAGGGTCTGCTGAAATAACAACCTCCATGGATCCAGACTGCCTTTGAGAACAGACAGCGCACACAGGAGGATCAGCAAACTCACTCGGTGCCATCAACAACGATACTCGATGTTGGCTCATAGATATACAAACACCGTCGTACGAAACAAAACCGTGAAATTCCGAACAGCTGCACGCTGAACAAGACAAAGGATGAGATTTAAGACAGGTTTTCAACCAAGCGCGAAATCGGACATTTCAAAAATGGCAAAATGATATTGTGGATAATAGAGGGCATCATAATAATGAGGATAGTGCTTCACATAACGGGGGTCGTCACAGGGAGGACACTGTCCCTCCTCGAGGAGGCGAGCCAAACGGCAGGGCGACTTCGTAAGAAAAACCCTGAAAATGCATGAGCCATACTGCATCGAAACAAAACGGAAAATATGAACTCACATGCTGTCCGATCCGTTCCTGTTCGTGTTCAGCGATGAAAGCAGTCGAAAAAGCTAATGGTCGTACGATGGAGCGTTTGGGAGAACGACTATGTAAAGGCCAGTGTTGAGCCATTGCCCAAGTATTTTCCCACTGACTAAGCCACTTTTGTTCCCACGGGTGCGTTTGCAGAGAATTAGCCATTTGCGTCCGACAAAACCCTCTCTCACTAACGTGAGAGTCGGGGACTAATTCATGGCACTGCTACAATTCTTTCTGCCGCGATGTCTTTGTCCGTTCGTTTCATAGTCGCTTCTGAAAGCATCAAAGCAATAAGCAAAACAGTCTGAGTGGTTTCGTATTCTAATCTTCCTTCCTTGGCAAGACATTATCATATCCGTAAGCTACTATCATATCACACTGATCGGTGTTATTACTCTGGTACTGATGATGGTCTGGCAGCTTTGCAAGGCCCTTCGCCAGATGTATATATATGTCGTCTTCCGAATCGCCTCGAGGCCCCTTGCGGTGACCGGTCAAGCTCATCTAAACGACGCTGCTACCCACTCAGGCTCTTCTGGTAATTATTATAATTATGGACAGGTAAATGTACCGTAAATTTCTCTGAATATACTTGTGGTTTCTTGCAGCGATATAATGGTTTGTTCTAGGGATGCCCGAGGCGTGGCGCGGCGATCATGGAGTGGGACTAAATGTCTGAGGACAAATTTTAGCATGTGGATTTTTTTGTTTCCTCGGCGTTTACAGTGCGACTAGCCAAAGAACTATCTATCCCCATTGACTCGGTTTCTCAGGCCGTTACCTACCTGTACCAAGTATCAGAGGCACGTCGAGTTTTCTTGAAACTTCCCGTGTCATGATCATCCTAACACATTTTTACATATTCCAGATATATGAAGCTCTTGGCCATGGAAAAACCTTACGGTTCATTCACGCATATGTTGTATGAGGTATGAGGAATACGAAGCAATACAATCGCCCGATCACGCTGTTAATTATAAGGTTTTCGGCACAGATTGTACATGTTGAGAAGTGAAGATCGACACATGTAGTAACAGCCCCTTTGTCACGGCTTCTCGAACCCCAGGACAACGACACGGACCCTAGCCTAGGGTCATCGTCAATGCCACGCCACATTCTACCCTATTCCGGCACCCCAGTTTTGAGCGGTGAAGAACTTTGGGCCTGTTGTGACTGACATCGTGGAGCATTTCACCCTTGCTTTATTCATTAAGTGCGTGTACCTGTCAGGAAGTCACATCAAGCCTTTGTTCTGATTCGTTATACATTTTAGCCTCGTGTTTGCGGACAAAAGGCTATCGCTCGTGATAACGCCCGCGACTGGTCCGTCTAATCCGGAGGGCACATGTACAAAGCATTCCCATGTTAGAAGCACACAAAAGAGATGCACAAATTATATCAACGTATGTAAATCGGGCACGAACAGCCTCGCCAGCCCCGCAACGTGGGTTTTTCCAACAGCCATCGATTATCTTCCAAATTGTGATGTGATGGTAACCTCATATCTTGCACGGTTCTTTGATCCTTCGTATCATCGTTCCTCGGCGTGTTCCGGCAGACATCAGTAAATCAAGATCTCATCCTTTGAGCCGGTATGATGTTGACGCTCAGGTGATTGCTCGAGTTACATCTTCGACGTCTTTCTTTGTGCACTGCGGCGCATGCGCATACCATTATCAGCCCTTCTCTTCGTTTGGATGCTGGCATTTGTCATGACGCGCTTTCGGATCCACTTCGCACTGTGTTCGTCCTCTCCCTCGAAATACGCAAGGCTGAATTCGCGACGGCTGATCTCACGACTCTCGTTAGAAACAGTGACGAATCCAATGAGATACCTATCTGATCTCTTGGCGACGTTTGGCATCTTTGACAAACGTCGATGAACAAGAGTACTGCGGCTCGATGCTGATTGATGCAGAGTTGACAAGCATGCGAATCTTGATCGTCTGGCATACGGATACGTAATCCAGGGGGTGCAAGATTTAGTTGATGCTCACAAGATATAACTTAGGTCTCGTAAGGTTTTATGATATTCACTTTTGTCGACAGCTTGTTGTACCTTTTGGGTAGTAAAGACAGTTTAAACAGCAACACTAATATTAATATTGTTCCGCTGCCGCCGAGTTTTAGTCTACTAATCTGGTAGCAGTATATCTTTCTCCGAGTCAGAGCATGGCGAAGGCAATGCATTATAACGGACATCAGTACTCAGTCTCGGTAAAGCGAGAATTAGCACCCGAAAACGAATCACTTGTGTTTGAAAGCGAAACGAAATGTCGAAACTCTGAATTGAAATCGCTGGGAATTTTGTCCGCTGGCGCCCTTCATGCGAAATTGAAACCGAAACCGAAAACGCGTGAAAGCAAATAAGTGAAATCAAAATCATGAAATCGAAACTTAACGTGAAAATCAGTCTCGGTAAAGCGAGAATTAGCACCCGAAAACGAATCACTTGTGTTTGAAAGTAATGATTCGTCTGACGCTTAGCGTTCGGTGTTTGGTGTTTGGCTTTGGTGTTTGGCGTTAGGCGTTTGGCGTTTGGCGTTTGGTGTTTGGTGTTTGGTGTTTGGCGTTTGGTGTTTGGTGTTTGGCGTTTGGCGTTTGGCGTTTTGCACCGCCACATGGGCAACAAGTGAAAAGACGAGATTCACGAGAATACGCACTAGCTAAGAGCGGGATGCGGCCAGAGCACCATCAGCATCGGGCAAACAAGTAAAAAGACGAGAACACGCACTAGTTAAGAGCGGGACGCAACCAGAGCACCATCAGCGTCTGGCAAGCAAGTAAAAAGATGAGAAGACGCAGCAGGACAACATAGAATGACATCATGGTGTCACGACTAGCATTGGTCACGTCCAACATACAGTTCATCCGGAAAATGCCGGATGAACAATATTACTAAATCGGGACGTTACACTCAGACTCATCGATCAGTCACGACGACTTCAGATTTATTATCGACTATCTCTTACATCGTGTAGCATGAATAACGACGGAAACGCCAACGTCGGAGGAGACAGAAACGCTAACGTCGGAGGAGACGAAAACGGGAACAACAATCAGCTTCCTCAACATCTATTCCAGCATATGCCGCGCCCTCGAGAGGTGTTCTTCACAATGAGCGAGAGGCAAATTGTGAGGAATACGTATATTAGCAAATACAATACTGATATTATTTAAGGAGTTACTGTATGTTACATGGGCCGCTGCGCGGATGCGCGTACGCCAACAAGTCTACCGTCCAGAAGTGCCGTTTCTCCCAAACCCGTTGCCTCCGTTGTGGCCGGACGAAGTACGTGCGATGATGGTATTGTGGATTGCGAGGGAGCGTCGGATGTTTGAGATGGAAATCAGGGAACTCGAATACCTCCTAGGATTGAGAGGTGCGCGTTAGCGCTCATAGGTAAGCCATCTTCAAAGTAAAAAAAATTCAAATAGACTTACAAGTTTCAGACCGCGTACGGACGAAGATGGGTGAAGGATCTAGTTAAGCGACTGCACAAAGCGGATATATAGCACAATATGTACTTTTACCAGACACTCGAGCTCCAGAAGACAAACATGGCGTGGAAGGTCAGCCAAAACACGCTCTCAAGACCGAAACTGCCTCGGCATGCTAAGGGACATGTTAGTAAGACAACCAGTTGGCGGAGCGGAAGTGCATGGTGCATCCGCAGAATCGAGCGTTGGAGTAGTCGAGGTCAAGGTGTCAGAAGGTCAGCTAAACACGCTCGAGACCGAAACTGCCTCGGCATACTACGGCGACATGTTGTTAAGACGACTAGTTGGCACAGCGGAAGTGCGTGGTGTATAGAGATGATCGTGAGAGGCAGGGATACTAGGTAAACGACGTTAAGTTATAATATAAAGCGGACGATCAAGACAAAGAACTCACCTGTCGACGGCATGAGCTCGGACGAGTCCGATCATCCACTAGGGAATAGCATTCCTGTCTACCAGGTCTGAATCAAACAGTGGCGTTCGTGCAGGGTAACAGAGATACTGCGAGCGTGCGACGCCCTGCATCTGAGGATGAGATATGGTAGAGACTGGGATGCATCGCCTGGAGCTTGGCCTCACCTTCGCATTCCGTCACTGAAGTGCAGCACCAGAAGCTCATTTGTCCTAGCCGTTGGTACAAAGGGATGCCATTTGAGGGGAATCAATGACGGCCTACAGAAACGAGGTTAGTTACTAATGAAGGACATCGCTGACACAGGAAACAAAGGACGTGGCTGACATAGGAGACGAGTATGACGATGAAATTTATCTATATTGAAACCCACAGAAGGCATCGTGCGATTAGGATAATCAATCTTCAATCATCCAGATAGAAAGTCCAACGTTTGCGGCGTTTTGCATACCTCACATTTGCCTCATGCACTGTTTGACGTTTTGCACCGCCTTAGCCTTGCCTCTGGGGCCAGTTTCCTCTGATGGAGCTTGGTCGGTTGGTTTGGTTTGTGTTTATCGGGGGATCTAGGGGGAAAATACCAGATTTGGAGGAGAAGGTCGGGGATAATCCCGGAACTCCAAGTTGGGTCTGCAACTGTGGCAGCGAGGAGGGGGTTAGCCCTGAGTTAGAGCCTCCAAATTATACTGCCACTGCAACAGTGAGGGGATGATTACGGGCCGCCGACACTGGCTGCGAAATGGACGCCTCCGAGTCACCGCGCCATGGACAAGCGTCTGCCATTGTGGGAACGAGTAGTCGACATGATGAAATCTTGAATTGGAGGCTGATCCGACTTGTCAGCCAATACTTGCAGAGGAATGGAAGTATGTACTCAAGATTGTTGATACATGTGGAGAGTGTCATCTCTCACTGCAGCATGCATGAAACAACTCCTCAAAGTAGGGTGCCAGAAGGCAGGTCATTCAAAACCTGCCTTACAAATTGATTATCCGTATTCCATATTACCCACATGCACCATGCATGGAACAACCCCCCACAGTAGTTGTGCCAGAAGGCAGGTCATTCAAAACCTGCCTCACAAATTAATCACCTGTATTCCAATTACCATTATCAGTGGACCACCAGCATGTAAAAGAAGAAGTAGGAAGGCCATGTACCATTAGCAAACCATGATTCCGACTGAAGTCAGAGTCACTGATAAGGGTAGAACAAACATCCTGGCATGGGGCATTGTGTGAAACCCTGTAAAAGCAGGTCACAATCATAAAAACTGACTCAGAGCACGATGAGGACTTACCTGATGCCCTTCAATCATAAGTGGTGGAGATGCACTTCCAAGTCAACGAGAACTTGAAGAGGTCAGCGTTAACCTGAACCATCGATAAAACGGATATGCAGCCAAATAAGCACAAATACAGTCTTGGATTGCATCTTTTTTTGGTTCCTTGAAACACCGCTGTCACACAGGTGTTACATCACATTAGCCTATCAGCAACTGCCCCTTCTCTTCTCTGAAGACCTCTTTCAGGATCTTGATCCCGTGGAACCAATTCGCAATTCGCATTGATGCGCGTGCTCCACTTGAACCCCTTTCATGCTCCAATTTGACTTAGGCGTGGTGATTGATTGATCGATGATCGATACCGGCTTGCTCTTTCCATGGTATCGTTGGTATTGAATTCCCTATGCTCTTGAGGAGAAGTGGTTCTAAAGACAGGATAGCGGCAGTGATCTTCCTGCCTCCGTAAGTAATATCATCTGCACTCTCACACATCTCTCGCAATCCTTATACTTTTTGAGCAGTTTGTGAGCAGTTCCTCTGTGGTGACCCGCTCTGATGGGCCGGCAGTAAATCAAGTTCTTCCTTCGTGCTGAATGCTCGGTCAGCCGAGCCACTCGGAAGCAAACTAATCACTAATCCTTTTCAAGCTTGACCCGCCCATGATGCACCCCGCATAACGTAACCCTTTGTGTAAACGCATGAAGCGCAAGGCTCCCTTCAAATGCACCTCTTTGTGCTGAATGCTAGGCCACTGAGCCACTCGGAAGCAAGATTTGAATCAGACGTCTTTATATTGAGTCTTCAAATGCCACCGGTACCACACTCTTCCTCTTCACCTCGACCTTTGCATATTTATCAGCACCTTGAAAAGCAGAAAATCCACGTTCGGCACTACTGGATGAAGTCGAAAAAGACACTCCTCTGCCGGTGTCGGCGGCTTGGATGCGGTATGGTCCTCACCCAGCCTTTTGATGAACGTTCAGACCCAGTGAGAGGCGTTTGGTTGCCACCAGCAACGTTCTACCGTCATAAACGATTCGATAGGGCTTGCATGGATATCGAGGATGAGGCGAACCCTTGTGAGAGCTCTGTAGTTCGCGAGCAGTCTGTCGGTGCGGGGGTGACACCCCCCTCTGCTGCCCCCACCAGCATTGACCACCCTGACGCTGTCAACGTTCCGCGCTTTTTACGTGATATCCCTGATGAAGCCTCTGCAGCAGGCAGGCGAATCCCCGACGTTAGCCCCTCCTCATTATTGGCTGACACTGATAACGTCGCACGAGCTGTTCAAGACCTACAGCACGTTATCAAATTCATTAACCAGTCAGCAGCATCGCTTTCGTATACAAACCTTATCTTCGACAGACCTCACAAGGGCAATTTTGTCCCGGCAGCGCATCCTGACGCTCCCAATATTGGCCCGTGTAAACTCCAGGTTGAGGCAAAAGAAAATGCATCGATCCTACGTCACGAGCGCAAAATGTTCCAGGCCTCATAGCCGTTCAATCCTTTGATCGACCCATTTCCTTGGAGTCAACAGCCGCAGCGGTTTTGCAACGCGCTGCCGACGAGTTGCAACGCATCGATGACATCAAAGCCGGAGAGTGGGAACGCCAGCGTTGTCCCAGCGTCAGTATTCAGCCTGAGGACGCAGTGCGTGGCTCAAATGTTCCAGTTATGATCAACACCGGTAAACCTATTAGATGTTGTTTCAAATGCAATTTTCTAATGAACAAACAGATATATACTTTCGTCAGTATGAAAGCCACCCTGCAACATTGGCCTGCTACTTCCTAATCTTGACGCTTTCCCTGCTTTGTGGCTTATCGCGTGAGAAATGCAATTTCGCACTCGCGACACTACGCTTCATTATGCGGTGGCTCGTTGTTGAAACCAACATATCATCATCATCAGAAGAAGCTCGTTTGGCCGACCTTCCCCGGGATTCTCGCACACTGCTGAAACGCATCCACCTTGATCCAAAATGCAAATCTTATATAACATGCCCATCCTGCTTCAAGCTATACAACGATGACGATTTCGCGTGCCCTGAGTATTGCATTCATTCCCCACTCCCCGGTGCTCCGCAATGTTCTACAAAGCTGAAGCGCACCCGCATCATACGTGGAACGGCTTTTGAACGCCCTGTGAAGAGGTACTTGTATCAGGATATGAAGCAATGGCTCGCACGATTCTTATCTCGCTCAGACATCGAAAGCAAGCTAGAACGGGGGTCGGCGGCAATGAAGGTAGCTGATGGCGAACAGCATGACATCTGGGACGCAGAGGTCCTACAAAACTTTCAAGGCCCAGACGGCAGCCCTTTTGTATGCGGACCATCCAAAGAGTTACGCCTCGTGTTTTCTCTTGGCGTCGATGGATTCAATCCATCAGGTATGAAGATCGGGAAGGGTAGCGCTTCGTCCACAGGGATATACATGATATGCCTGAACCTACCCGTCGACCTCCGCTACCACCCTGAGAACATGTACTTGGTCGGCGTGCTACCTGGCCCAAACAAGCCCTCTCTCGACCAGATTAACGAAGGACTCGCGCCCCTCGTTGATGATCTCTTGTTAGCATGGGATCCAGGCTTCTTCTACACGCGCACCTCTTTGTACCCCTCTGGCCGCCCTTGTCGATCGGCAGTCATTCCCTTGGTCTGCGACATCATAGGTGCTCGGCAGGTTGGCGGCTTTGCTGGACCTACGAACACCATCTTTTGTTCATACTGCCTCCTTACGAAGGATCGTATTGAAGAGCTCCCGTCGAACAAATGGTCGATGAGATCTTGCAAAGAGCATAGGGCGGTTGCAGAGAAGTGGCGTGATGCGCAAACGGCGGAGGAACAAAAGGCGATAGTTGACCGTTACGGCGTACGGTACTCGGAACTACTTCGTCTACCGTATTGGAACCCGGTTCTTTTCACTGTTCTCGATTCCATGCACGCAGACTTCCTCCTCAAACTACATCACCACATCCGAGATGTTTGGGGCGCTGACCCCTCAATGGCGTCTGGTGAGGGACATCATGCACCGCTGCCTCGACCGCCACGGCCCTCTGATTCAGCGCTGGCATCAGGCCTTTGCGTCCTCATCAAAGGAAATATGGACAAAGCGCATGAACAGGCTTTATTGCGCTGCCAGAAACCAGTTCTCTATCACCTGTGCCACGAGTTTGGCCTGCGGCGAGCGCAAACTGCACTGCTGATGGCAAGAGAGCTCATTCAATTTGTACGTCACGCATTGTACTGCTATCATGATCAACAGGTTCAATTTCTACTCTTGTTTCACAAGCGTCAGCCGAGTGAAAATTTCGCCAAGATACAGAAACTTCTGAAAACTCTCTCTGAATCAAAGGTTTTTAGCTGTACTCGCTGAGCAGCACTCCGCCTACTCATTATGCACGCGTACAGGTACCTGAGGCGGCGCTTCAGGAGTTACCGAAGAAAAGAACAAAGAATGACCCTCCATCCGAACAAGAGATGATCAAAGCGCGCTCAAAGTTAGAGAATGCTCAGAGTACTATAGCCATCGGGACAGGGATCAGGGTGCCAACCCTTTTACGACTTTGCGCAGAACTTGGTATATCTACTGACAATCACCTTCGCCCTGGATGTCCCCTACACAAGGGCGGACTATTGGACCGGCTAGCTGATTGGGTATGTTGCATGGGTTGTTTCTATTGACACTATCTTACCATCTCACTCTGTGAAGCGCCTTTTGCAAGGCCTGACAAATGAGGACGGCAACCTCTTGCATCCCGGGAGGAGACTGCAAAGTCACGAAGCGCCACCACCGAAGAATACTGTCGTACTTGGACGGGAGGTACTGGAAGAAATATGGATAGACCAAGCTCGGACGCAGCTTCCATCATTTGTTACTGCTGCCCCTTTGGTTGCGGCGGAGAAGAGGACCCCTACTGCTGATCACTGGCGCTCAATCGGTTTGATCCATCTAGTCATCACACTGATTCGCCTGTGGGGCCACAAGGAAGGCCGAATGCAGGAGATGCTGCACAACTACATGCACCTCGTCACCGCCATTCATATCACAAATATGAGGAGCATGTCAAAGGATAAGATTGATCTATATTCTTTCCATTATAAGGAGTACTTTTGCGGCATACTTAAGCTCTACAAAGAAGCAAGGATCCGCCCTGTGCATCATATGGCTTTCCACTATCCAATGCTACTCGAGGCTTTTGGTCCGGTCCACTCTTGGCGAGCATGGGCATTTGAGAGGTTCAACTACACCCTTCAGACGATCAAAACTAACTCAAAGTTTGGTGAGCAGTGCCTACTCGACCTTTCATTCACTGGCCTTAAGTCCCCAATTTTTCAGGTGAGATGGAAATGACATTTATCAACGATGCTTGCAGGGCGGCAAACCTCCCCGCCCTTCTATCTAGTAATAGACTCCCCGACGCTATGACATCGCTTTGGCCGGAGTTCCAGAAGACGTTTCGCTCAGACATTCGGGGGACCCGCCTCAACGATACTCTTTCATTTGGCAGCGCAGGTTGGCTGAAGGTCACTTACCCATCTTCCAAACCAAGGGGTAAACTCGCGGAGCTGCAAAGCCGCCTCGCCGGAGCCGTAACCAATTTGACCGGCGTACATCATTCAGGTATGCCTCGTTCACCTGCAGTGTGCACAATCTAAAATATACCAGACATCATGTTTGGTAGTAAACTATGGAAAGCGGGAGCGTTGTACCAACCGTACTCCAGGTCACCACGGGACTCCAACGTCATTATTCGAAACGCCGACTTTGATCAGGCACCTGCTCGCATTTTGGCTATCTTCAGTGAAAAATCGTGCCCTGAGACGCCGTCAATTCTCATTGAACGCCTGGTGGAACTGGACTCTGCCCAGGTAAAGGAGGACCCCTACCAACAATTTGGTTTCAGCGTTGCCGGAGGGCTGTTCTTCGATCGGTACCACCCCCTCGAAATCATTAAATCTGAAGCGCTTGTGACTTTGTTTGCACGTACCGTTTTTGAATATCGCACCCTGGGCAGTGTAGTCCACGTACTTCCCATTACCAAGGTTGGCCGCAAACGTTTATTGCTACATCATTTGGGTGCTGACTACCAGTAGGATATGTATGTTACAAATGATAGTGGTGCAGGTATGGAAAATGGCGAAGAGGATGCTCTCACTTAGATCTGACTGCTGAATCAATGCTTACTGGGAAGTCCATCCCAATGAAAGCGTTGATCGAGGTAATCAATTCAGGAGTTATTCTCTGTGCTATACTACACTGTTCCGAAACATAACTATGTTGCGATGACTCTCAAATTGCTGTTATTACTTCTCCTTCTTAACTCGATCCAACATACATAAATTCTGACCTTTGCGCATACCCAGTACGAGTTCGTGCACCTAGGTTTGTCTTTTCTCACTACTAGATCTCGTGGCATCCTACAATTTTTGTTTTCAATTAAGAGTACAATATCCTGTGGCACTCTGCCCATGTGAGCACATTTATCAGACAAACGCTACCACTATTCACAGGGCGTCTTTGTGCGATGAGTGTTTAGAAGCCTTCAAGAGTGCGTTGACGAGTCAGCTACGACTCGGATTCCAACACTGGCATGGCAGGATCTGGCGTAGACCTCTAGTTTTCTCAAGCTTCCCCACACGTACCGACGACGCTAATATGGAGGACTCGACATTCGGCGCTGAAGACGAGGAAGTGTTGCACAAACACTAACAAGAGGGTGGCCGAAGTTCTTCAACGCACCTTTGTTGTGTCAGCTGGGTTTAAATTTGATACGGCAGGTCCACCATGCTCGATGATTGATGATCCCTCTTCAAAGGCCTACCTCCGCGAACGAAAGTGGTCGATCAAATCGTGCATGTCGTGTCCCTACCATGCTCCTTCAAGTTGTTCCTTGAACCAATTCTGACGAATACTCTGTCGACTTCGTTCGAAGCGGAAATGACACCGGAACACGTCTGACACACAATACGATAGTCAGGCTCGACCACCTTCGATTGGGCGCCTAACCCACCTGCGACAAGGTCACATCGTTTGCCCTTGGGTTCGTTGTTCGTCCTCGCGTTTGTTCGTTTGTTCGTTTGTTCGCTTTTTTTTTTCGCGTTTGTCCTCGCGTTTGTTTGTTCGTCCTCACGTTCACTCGTTTGTCCGCATCTTTTTGTCGCGTTTGTCCCCGCGTTCGCTCGTTTACCCTTGCGTTCGTTCGTTCGCCCTCACGTTCACTCGTTTTTCCGCGTCTGGACTGCAGGTCGTCGATGAATTATATCTCTACTCAATGGAGGGCAAACAGCTTGCTCCAGATTTCGTTGGTGCTACAGAAGTCAATGGCCGCCGAGCACAGTCGCACTTTGTCGTGTTCCTGACTGGGTTTACCAACCCTGGGATTGTGGCACGATACGATTTCGATGAACCAGGTGAAGACAAATGTTGGAGCATTTACCGGTCAACAATAATGGAAAGGCTGGTACCGGATGAGTTCAGCGCTGAGCAAGTCTGGTATGTCCAACTCCCTTCCGACGGTGTCGTGTGGAATCGCCATCTAGAGGAACTGATACTCCTTCACACTTACTAAATGATCTACAAGTAGCTGATGCAATTTTTATTATTACTTTAGACATTTCGTTGAAATGCATCTTCTCCTCGTCCATTCGTTATTCTTTTCCTTCGGCCTTGCTCAGGCAGCTGTCACTGCCTGTGGTCCGCATGTCCAATCACCGTTTGGGACTACGACGGCTGCCTCTGCCTCATATACGGGCTCAGCTTCATATGACCGAACGATATTATAACCACCGCCCCCACCTAGTCCTCCCCCACCCACCCAGTTCAACATGGACCTCCGACCTGCAGAGCGGAGATGTCTCGGGAGTTTCAATTCAACAGCAAGGCTCATTCTTTGGCTTCAGTATAGAGTTTGGTGTTACGACACAAGTCCGTAAGTATTTTGTTCACTCGCATGTGCATCCACTGAACATATCTTGTAGTCGGGCTGAACAGGTAACTAATTCAGTTGCCAAGAAGTACTATAGCATTTACCTCGATTGCCAGTTCTTTCCTCCAAGTCCCGTTTCTCAACCTTATGGCCAACCTGCGACAACGCGGGGGCAGCGTTAGGGTTCGTGTCGGTGGTAATACTCAAGAGACCGCTACCCTAGTGGCCAGTACCCCGGACGGTGCAGCTCTCGAGAAGGACTACGCAGGCATAGCCAACCCTGTAAGTGCTTTTTTTCTTTACTCGATTATCCTGAGACTGAACACCCCCAAGACGGCAACGCTGCCCCTTGTCTTCGCAACTGAGATCATCAAAATGATGGCCGAGATATCTGCACTCACTAATGTCTATTGGTACATGGGTATGCGATACATGATAATACTCTTGTTGTCACTGACCTTCTTGCGCAGTGTGCCGTTCAATGACACTCAGCATTGGCGCTTGCAGATCGCTGAAGTCGGAGAGGCGATGCTCGGAAATTATCTGATTGGTCTACAGGTCAGGGAATCTAACGTATAATACGACAGTCTCTGATTGCTTTTGCTTTAGGGCGGCAATGAACCTGATCTTTACTCAAGGCACGGTCATCGGCCGGATGTAAGGTATTTTTTTGGCCTGACTCCGTATTGATTGTTAACCTTTTTGCAGTCTCATAGCCCTCAGGATTACAAGGATGAATTCGGTCTTCTCATCGACGCAATGAACGCAGACTCTAATATCCCCAACAAAGATCTGCTCATTGGCCCCAATCTGGCTGGCATGTGGAGCCCAACGGATATCTGGGAAACCGGGTTCGCCACAGACTTCAACCAAAACCTTGCTGCGCTGGGTGTTGAAAGGTGAATCACAAATTATTCATCATCATCGTCTTCTGGCTCATAATCGTGAAGGTATCCCACCGATAATTGTGATGCCCAGTTCGGCATAGGAACTCCACGCACTGGCCCAGAGATGTTGCCGACCTTCCTGACACACCAAGCCGGAAAGACCATTGTTCCCTGGTGCTCCCGCTTATGCGCAATCCGTTGGAAAGCCCTTCATCGTGTCAGAAACCAATACAGCATCTTGCGGAGGTTTTCCCAGGTTAAGCGACAGCTTCAGGGCCGCCCTGTGGGGAATCGACTATGCTCTCCAACTAGCATACAGCAATTTCTCAACTGTTCTTTTCCATGTTGGTGGACAGAGCGTGTATTACAATGTACGTTCAACTCGGGTCCTGCCGTCATTCAACCTCTAACCATTGTCCTCTACAGCCCTTTACACGTTCGTATTAATCGTCCTATCTGGATGGTGATTTTTTTAACTGTATTCCTTCGCCTGTGAGAAACCAGTCGACGTACCAACAGTGAACTATTGGTATGAGCTACCTTGCATCATTTTTCTATTGGATGTCAATCAAACTCCCATCGCAGGTCCGGTCTCCTATAAACCATATCGTCAGGAAGCCGAAACTTATTTTTACTCGTTTGCCCTTGCGCTTCCTCGTTTGCCCTCGCGTTCGTTCGTTTGTTCTCGCGTTGACTCGTTTGCTCGTGCGTTCTCTCGTTTGCCCTCGCGTTGACTCGTTTGTTCTTGCGTTCTCTCGTTTGTCCTTGCGTTGACTCGTTTGTCCTTGCGTTTGTTCATTCGTCCTTGCGTTGACTCGTTTGTCCTTGCGTTTGTTCGTTCGTCCTTGCGTTGACTCGTTGGCCCTTGCGTTGACCTGTTTGTCCTCGCGTTCGTTCGTTTGTTCTCGCGTTGACTCGTTTGTCCTTGCGTTGACCCGTTTGTCCTCGCGTTTGTTCGTTTGTTCTTGCATTGGTTCGTTCGTCCTTGCGTTGACTCGTTTGTTCTTGCGTTGGTTCGCTTGTTTGTCCGCGTTTTTGCGCCCCACCTCCTCGCTGCGCCGAGGAGGCGGGGCGCCTCCTGGTTATTATTTTTCCGCGTTTGTCCTTGCGTTTGTTCGTTTGTCCTCGCGTTGACTCGTTTGCTCCTGCGTTCCCTCGTTTGTCCGCGTTTTTTTCTCGCGTTCGTTCGTTTACCCGCAATTTTTTTTTTCGCGTTTGCCCTTGCGTTGACTCCTCTGTCCGCGTTTTTTTCTCGCGTTCACTCGTTTGCTCGTGCGTTCCCTCGTTTGCCCGCGTTTTTTTCTCGCGTTCGTTCGTTTGTCCTCGCATTTGTTCGTTTGTGCTTGCGTTCCCTGGTTTGTCCGCGTTTTTTTTCGCGTTCGTTCGTTTATCCTTGCGTTCCCTCCTTTGTCTGCGTTTTTTTCTCGCGTTTGTTCGTTTGTTCTTGCGTTGACTCGTTTGTCCGCGTTTTTTTCGCGTTTATCCTCGCGTTCGTTCGTTTGTCCTCGCAGTTGTTCGTTTGTCCTTGCGCTCACTCGTTTGTCCTTGCGTTCCCTCGTTTGTCCGTATTTTTTTTCGCGTTTATCATCGTGTTCGTTCGTTTGTCCTTGCGTTGACTCGTTTGTCCGCGTTTATTTTTCGCGTTTGTTCGTTTGTCCTTGCGGTCCTTCGTTTGTCCCCATTTTTTTTTCGCATTTGGCTATCAAACACTATGTTGGTAACGTCCTCTGAGTTATCTTGTCCGCGTTTATCCTCGCGTTCGTTCGTTCGTCCTCGCGTCGACTCGTTTGTCCCCGCGTTCACTCGTTTGACGGTGCGTTCCCTCGTTTGTCCTTGCGTTGACTCGTTTGAAAACCAGGGACCCTATCTACCTCCCACCTCAAGAGGCTGCCTGGCCCTACTGCCCCAACTATTCCAATAATGTGGATCGTGATCAGCAACCCGTTCCCTCGTTTGTTCCCGCGTTCCCTCGTTTGTCCGCATTTTTTTTCGCGTTTGCCCGTGCGTTCCCTCGTTTGTCCTTGCGTTGACTCGTTTGTCCGCGTTTTTTTTCGCGTTCGTTCGTTTGTCCTTGCGTTCCCTCGTTTATCCTTACGTTCACTCGTTTGTCCGCGTCTTTTTGTCGCGTTTGTCCTTACGTTCACTCGTTTGTCCGCGTTTTTTTTCGCGTTTGTTGTTTTCCTGCGTTGTTCCTTCGCGTTTCGTTCTTTTTTTCCGCGTTCGTCCGTTGCCAGCAGCGGTGGGCTTGGCTCTGATCCTGACAGTGTTGATTCTGCCGATTGACCTGTCTTTGGAAGATGGATACATCTCCAGTATAATGGTGCACGCACCTGAAGTCTGAAGGCGCCGCACTTTCTCTCCCATCCCCGCACACCTTCATGTAAGTGCAAGAAGCCTGCCTTTTTCTCCTGTCCACCTCCGCCCATCCATGGGTCTCGAATGAGTGGGAGACTTCATGTACTACATCAGGCTCGTCAAATGTTGACATGAAAGCTGAATTATGAACCGCTGTCTGCTTGCGGTGCCGTCCGTTCAGGCTTTTCATGGTGACTTTCTTTAATAATTGAACAATGCACTTTTAACATTTGTGATCTGAATGAATACCACATAGTGGTGCAAATATGTAGAGAAGTAGCTACCCTGCACATGTAGAGGTCAAAAGTTGAGTTTTTTTACTAGTAGTTGTACAAATGCCCACTGTTTGTTGGATCTTGCATGTCATGGCCCATGGGACACAGAAAATTGATGAATCCTTTAAGTTGGCCTTTCTTATGCACAACTAGCTGCTTTTGCTCCTTGACATCTTGTACCTTCATTTTGTCTGTCGAAACATTGAAAAAAATAATAATTCATGTTTCAATGATTTTCTGTGTGGGACCTGTCAAAACATTGAAAAAAATAATAATTCATGTTTCAATGATTTTCTGTGTGGGACCTGTCAAAATATTGAAAAAACATAATTCATGTTTCAATGATTTTCTGTGTGGGACTTGTCAAAACATTGAAAAAAAAAATTTCATGTTTCAATGATTTTCTGTGTGCGGGACATGATGCAAAAATTGATCATGTTCCTTCAAGGATAATTTTCCATGTATTGTGTGCAGAAAAAAATATATAATTTGTGCATGTTCTGAGGCAGAGTATCCTGCAATCATGTTTCTTTTTTTTTCTCTGAACATAATAAATGTTTTTCAAGTGTTGTGCAGCAGGAATATACTGCAAACATCATTTATTTATTCTTACAAAACATGAGGCATGTTTCATAAATTTCCTCTTACCAAATATACAAATGAATGTTTGAAAGTTTCTTTGCTTTTCCTGAACAAAACATTGTCAAAATATATTTTATTATTTGTTATATGATTTTTCAATGTTCTTGGATCAAACATATGGTGAACAGGATGAAGTAATTGAGATTTTTGATGCACAGAACATTGGAAAAACAGAGGCAAAAAATTTAACATGATTGTAAATTGTTATTTGAAGAATGATGAGTGAAAAATATTGACTGTTTCCCGAGGGAAAATGACACATTTTTATATTATGTCTTGCATACAGAAAATCTTTAATACATTCATTATTTTTTTTCAATGTTTTGATACACAAAATGCAAGGAAATTTCTATCTTCTAATTCAATGTTTTTTGGATGTTTGGTGGAGGAACATGAGGAAATGCCTGCAGTGAATGTAGACTCAGAAACTGGAGAATGGGAGATGGGAGGACAGAAAATTGGGAACAGGAAACAGGGAGAATGGGAGAGACTCAAAAATGGGAGAACAGGAGATGGTAGGATGGAAAAACGGGAGACGGGAGATCGGGAGACGGGAGACGGGAGATGGGAGACGGAGACGGGAGACGGGAGACGGGAGACGGGAGACGGAGACGGGAGACGGGAGACGGGAGACGGGAGACGGGAGACGGGAGACGGGAGACGGGAGACGGGAGACGGGAGACGGGAGGATGGGAGGACATGGGACACAATGGGAGATGGGGGGCAGGGAAAAATGGGAAAATAAATACATTCAATGATACTGTTACATATTTTGTAATTTTATGTTGTGTAGTAGATTGTATCTTTACATTTGTCAAAATCCTGCTCAAAAAACATAGAATGGACTGATCTTATGTACTATATACTTTTATGTGGTGTGATAGATTGTACTTTGAGTTTTTTTGAAAAGCTGCTCATAAATGTATTTCAAAATTATTCAAAATGTACAATTTATTAGGATGCAGCCTGAGGCCAGGAAGCCAAAGGAGGGCGCAGCCCTCCTTGGCTTCCTGTGACGAAGGAACAATGCTCATCAGGAGCCTTCTGAATTATTGGGATGAGGCTGAGGCCAGGAAGCTAAAAAAAGAGTGCGAAGCACTCTTTTTTGCTTCCTGTGCCGAAGGCAGAACGGGTGTGGACTAGTATCCTTTACGCGCCAACCGCAACTTTAGATAGACGCTTGAATCCATCCGACGTTCCACGTGACTCACTGACGCGAAGAAGCTTCACGCTTCGCGTCCGAGCAGCGAGGATACATCCCTGATCTTTTCCTTTCTCTTTCATCGCTTTACAGTACACTTACCAACTGGACCCTTTTTCTCGCCATTCCTTTCCAGTCTTTCTTTCACTCTACCATACGCTCTTCACGCTCCTTCAGGACTAGTCAACTCGTTCAAACGTATATATACGGCGCATGTACTCTCATTTTCGATAGCAGAATCTAACGCAGTGATTCCCCGCTCCAAGTGTCCTCAGAACGTCTCTGAACAGCCGCTCCATCTAGCTCGTCCCAAGTCTATCATCGTTTCATTCGTCAGTCGCGTACTTGTCATCATCATCGTCCCAACTATTGCCTATCTACTTCGTACTCGAACAATTCCCTTCGAACTCGTATAGCCGCCTTACACTCTGGCACTATTGTCACTCGGTGTCGACATGAGGTCCACTACTGTCATTTACGAGTAAGTGACTTTACAGCTTTTCAATTTGCAATTTCGTTCTTGTGCATCTTGGGTCCACTTTGTTGTTACACCAGTAGAATCTAAACATATCTGTGACCTGATCCGGTGTGCACTGATAAGGGGAGATTCCGAACATCATACACGTGTCCTAGGCGTCTAATGATACACGAAGCACAAAAAGGCCCGGTACACGCACCTCTCAAACTGAGATTAAGATTCAGGACGCCCGCAGTCTCTCTAGCAAGTTGTGCTCAACACCATCCACCTCGAGCAGAATGACGGAAGCAGAACACCCCGTCATTCGAATCGTCACCCCCAATCGAACATTTCAAGGTCATCAAATAGTGTCTTAAGAGTCGCAGTCCTCCCGATAGACGCCATGGTGACGTCCTCGTACGACAAGACTCTTCGTCTTTGGGACTTAGAAGACGGTGTTTTATTGAAGATAATGGAGGGGCATTCCGACGCAGTGTATGGACTTGCAGTATCAAGAGATGGGAAATGGATAGCAAGCGGTGATCGTAGTGGAGAGGTCATAGCCTGGAACAGAGACGGCGAATCTCTCACCCAGCCCATCAAAGTCCACTCCAAACTGATATTATCGGTCAACTTTTCCCCAGACAGCACATTGCTAGCGAGTAGCTCATTGACGCCACGTGGAGCTCTGGAGCACAAAACATGGCAGGTGCAAGGAAGTCCAATCAGTTGTGGTGCTCAAGTTCTCTGTGTTCGGTATTCACCATCTGGTGAATATCTTGCCATCGCAACCTCGTCAAATATCCAAATATGGAATCCAAGCAAGAGGATTGCATCGCAAAGTTCCAGGGTCACTTTGCGTATGAAGCATGGAATCAGGCATTAGCGTGGACACCCGATGGCAAACAGCTTCTTTCGGCTGGTACTCATGTTGTCCACCATAAGGATCTGGGATTCGTCGACCTGGAAGCAGGTCGGTGAGCCCTGCAAGGGCCATGCTGAGGCTATCATGATTGCCCTCAACCCTGCCGGCACTCTTTCGCGTCCGCGTCTGAGACCACCAGGTTCACCTTTGGCGGCTTTCGGATCAACAAACCATTGCCATATTCAAACACACCGAAGGGTGTGTTGCGTCGCCTTCTCCATGGATGGCAAGTACATCCTGAGTGGAGGAAAGATCATATTATCTCAAGTGGGCAGTACCTTCGCTAGAGGATGTTCTCAGGACCAGGCAACAGATGTAAGATTCTGTGTATTTTTCATCCCTTCTTCATCTTATTTTCTCCGAGGATGCATTACAGGAAGACACTTTGAAGGAACATGCGGCAAATAATGTGAGTTCTTGTTCTTTGCTCGTCTCCTTGCTTATTGATCCTCAATCTCGATGCCAATGCTCAAACCCTGATTGCGAGGTGTGTTTCTAACCTTCATTCTTACCACACAATTTGATCGTGCGTGATGCAGATCCTCGCCATCAACACGACGGCCCGCGATGCATGCATAGCCGGAGACTTGCTCACTGCTGACAAACTGTTAACACAAGATATCGCCGCCGATGACAATGACTACAAGTCTCATGCGAATCGTTCGTTTGTCAAGGCAAGAAATTCAGACTGGGACCACGCACTTGATGACGCGCTCAAAGTGAGATGCACCATTTCGTCCTGACCTTTTCAAAACAGACTAACTTATATGGCAATGCAGAGCATCAGTATCAAGCCATCCTTGATGGGCTGTATATCCAAGGGCATCGCCCACTGTGGAAAAAAACAGTTCCGGGACGCGATGAAAGCATTTGACATCGCGTTCATGCACGTGGATGCAGACTTGAATAAAACTCGTCTTCTACTCTTGATTAAGGTATGTCAATTGTGTCTTACGTACTCACTACTCACACAACAACCATTAGGCCATCGCCCTTTTCAATGCAAATCAACATGACGAGGCGATTCTGCGCGTCCAAGAGCTAGCTACCACTCGTCCTAATCCAAATTCTCTTGCCTGTGGTGTCGTGGAAGTGAGTGCTCCTGACACAATCAACTCCAGATTCATGCATCGATGCTGATTTTGCGAACCTCGCACTCCAGGCTTATCTACACGTCCAACTGGGAAAGAATGCATCACATGACGCACGTCACAACGAGGCGGCTGGCCACTTCACTGCTGCTGTCAACACTATTGATTTCTCGTCTGTGTCGGCCATCCACTCTAGATACGATGTCTTCGTGGTGGTAGGTTGATTGAAATGCAACCGGAATTTCTTTTTTGTCGCCTCACTGTGCTTTTTCTAGTTATTTGGGTGGGATCTGCGGTCTTTGTGGCGAAATGCACATCAGAATTGGTGCGATGCGCTCCTTCGGGCAGGTAGACTTCCAGAAGCCATCAAAGCATACCGATACATGATGGATAGGGCTGATGAGGCTACAAAAGCACGCTGCCTTGATTGGTCCACTGGCGAGTCTTCTCGATGTAAACCTCGTATGACTCCCATCCTTATCTCACTCAGATTTCAAGCAAGATTGCAATGTTGTCTATGCTGCTGATGGAGTGACTGACCTCGCTGTGGGCGGAGATGAAGCCCTCGCTGCGGGTAATTACGACAAGGCTATCGAGCTTTACTCCGCAGCGATCGATCTCGACTTTGCAACCCATACCACCTTTGCAAACCGCAGTAAAGCGAGGTCGGGAAAAATGCTATGGAACGATGCACTCCTCGATGCGGAAAAGGTGGGATGACAATTACTGTTTCGTACTCAACGCTAATTTTGGTGATACGCAGGTCATTGAACTCGACCCTTCATCTTACTTTGGATATCAGTTGAAGCATGCGGTGCTTCATGGCGCACATAGATATGATGAAGCCATCGAGGCGCTCTCAACCATGCTCTCCAAGTTGGAAAGTGCTCCCGATACAGAAACAAGAAGTACGCCTCAAATAACACATCTTTCAAACATTGTTGACTCTCTGTCCAGACTTGCGCCAACAGTATATTAGTCCATCCGAAGCAGAACATGCTATTGAAGACAGCATTAAGGTCAGCTCGACAACACCCCGCACCGTCTAATCAACACCTCCACTGGGCGCTTATGCAACCGCGAGGCACAGATCAATGCCTTCAGAACAAGCACAGTGTACAAAGAACTTTTGTCATCCACCACGAAACATCCGGACTTTCAAATGGAGCGCATCAAGATGTGGTGTCGACGTACTTCCGTTATGTCATGCTATCGCATAGGTGGGAAGTGACGGAGCCATCACTGCATGACATCCAGAACAAGGTGGTGTACGACTTGGATCCAATCGGTGGCATCGCAAAGTTGCAGTCATTCTGTAGAACTGCTCGTGATAAAGGGTATTGTTGGGCATGGATTGATACCTGTTGCATCGACCAGACTAACAACGTCGAGGTCCAACAATCGGTCAACTCCATGTTTCTGGTATCGCCACTCAGCACTACCATCATCTACCTGTCGGATGTTCCACTTCGTCGCAGTCTGGCACTCGCAGCAGCGCTTGGAATACGCGAGGATGGACAGTTCAAGAATTCTGGCTTCAATGTTTGTACTCTTTTACCAGAAGGATTGGTCGTTGTATCTCGACGATCGCTCTCCCAACCACAAAGATTCTCTTACAATCATGCAGGAGATGGGAGATGTGACGGGAATAGATGCACGAACCCTTGTTGCCTTCCGTCCGGGGATGAGAAACGCCCGGGAGAAACTCCAATGGGTGTCAGCGCGTGTTACCACGTGGCCGGAAGATATTGCATACTCATTGTTTGGTATCTTCGGCGTCAACCTACCTGTCATTTATGGCGAGAAGAAGCAAAAGGCGCTCGGGAGGCTCTTGCAGGAGGTCATAGCTCAGTCGGGCGACATCAGTGCCCTGGACTGGGTGGGGAATCATCTGAATTCAATAGCTGTCTACCAGCCGACATTACTTCATACAAAGCACCACCGTACACCCTGCCATCTCTGTCTGAAGATGCGATTCAGACTTCGGTCTCTTTACTGCGAAACACCGAGGCTATGGAATCAGCTTCAAAGCTTTATACCCTTCTCGATCAGATGAACGCTCCTCGTTTCGCGAACTGCAGACTGCATCTGCCTTGCATAGCATTTCGTGTCACGGCAGTGAAACGGAGTCATACTCAGACCAAGATTCACACAGCACGTATCAGGTCAAGGCAGACGGTCTTCACGACCTGTCAATCACCACGGAGGACAAACTTATTCCATCTTCGTGGACATTTTCCACACGGCAGACGTTCTTACTCGTCCGTCCATGGGATCGTGATCTCCTCGAGCTGCCTGATTTTGCGGAGCTGTTAGGCTTGGCAGCTAGGCTGCCTGACATTGGAGACGACACGCAGAGCGAGGAATCCTATTGGTCTGCGCCTGGGTCTCCATTGCAGGATTCACCTGGCGGGTCCCTTGAAGCAGAGAAGCCGGTTGATTTGGAATCGGGCGAGCGAGCGTTGCGATTGATCGTTCGCCTTGGACAGCGTTTTAGTGCATTTTTGCTAGCGCAGCAGCGTGGGGGAGAATACAGAGAGTCGCATCAGATCGTGCCATCATTGCACAAGTTGACGACACGGCTTTTGCTCAGGACATGGTGGACGTCAAGATACTCGAGATATTGTAGCTAGCAGCTATGTGTATGCATATAGATTTATTACAGGATGATGTCATGGTGTAGGTATCTACCGATTAAACCATGTATTTCAATGCTTCAGGTAGGCATTTATACGAACCTTTGTCTACGACATGCTGTCACTCTGCAATCCACTTATTTTCCCCTCGTAATTCATCAAGACGAATAGCCCAGATGGATTATACGGGAATGGTGATGGCAACGGGTGCATGTATGCATGTCTGTATCGTTGAGCGCGTTACTCTAACGGTCATACTTAGCAGAGTGGACTCCATTGAACAGAGCATCGCAGCGACCCTGATGCAGATCTGACACGTATCTTGTAGTTGCATTGGTAAATGCTACTCCAGTGCGACTCTGATGTGAATCAGCTGTCCAGGCGGCTTATACTAATTCTCGTTGTACTGTAGTATTCGGACTGGGTTGATCGCTAGACGTTCCGGATAATTCAGTTTGCTTGGTACAAGTTTGGGTGGCCAGCTACTTCATTCCAGTAGTATACAAGGAATAATAGGTTTACCTACATAAGCCTCGTCTTAAATATAACGAAACACCATATGTTACATAAAACTACGACGGACCCTCGACCAAATTTCTCCTCCCTGCAGAACAGTCGGTATGTATTTCCCTACACAGTACTGCTAGTTGGTACATGTGCACGGTCCTGGAAGACAATCGAATTCATGCTAGTCTCTGCGTCGGAGTTGGCTACGAGCTTAGCATGATATTCTCGAACACTAAGGATGAGGCGTGGTCCCAGCACAAACATCTGCACGGCCAAAAAAATTTGAAGAGCATCGATGAGTATATCAGCTCCCATAGTCTGTAAATCAGACAGTAATGATAAGCAGTGGTTATAAGCAGATTTTAGCAACAGGTCGGCGCACCGAGATCTCTGGAGAGAGAACCAAAAGTTCGAGGCAAGAGACACAAACAAAGCTAGCATGTGCGAAACTTGAGAAAAAATATAACCAAATTCGCACGACAAGCTCACCTCGCAAAATAAAGCACGTGAGATTTTATCAGCACTCTGAAACACTCCCCGATGGCCAGTCCTGTCGATGGGCTGAGTCGTCGCAGGTCACGGAAATGTTTTACAACAATCCAGACTGAAAGGCACAGTGCTAGGACCTCCCAAACAGTGTTGAGCACCCAAATCATTGAAATCAGAAGCTCTGAGTTGAGATCCTCCCGATATCCAAAATCGCACATATACGTGCCAGAGAGTATGAACTCCTCTGGTGTTCATACAATGAGCTGCGTTCTTCAGGTCAATAAGTAAAGCTTACCCCCTACGAGTTGCTCGAGTACTATTGCCGCGATTACTCCACAGGTGATGTTTACAGCCAGGAAAATAATAACAAGGAAAATAAGCATCGTTCTAGATCTCTGATACATGGCATGCAACCGAGCAATCATGATGACTTGCATCATGTTTCAGTCGAGTCAATATCACTGAGGTGTTGCAGTTGGGTAACTTACCGCACAATATGGCAGCTATGAGCACATTTGTCCCATTTCTTGCGTAGATCATAATATTGCCTAAAACACCGAATTAGTGATCAGCCTCGTACTAAAACCAAACACTCAGACTCACACCTATTGAATCGTTATGTCGAGTCAAGTTCAATGGTTGGAATCTCACTCACCCCTACATATGAGTATATTCATTGGATGAGAGGTGGTCGCGCAATACTCACTGTATCAGTCAGTGACACCGATGGCATAATTACTGTGTTCCGCCAATCAGAAGAAGTGAACACAGCGTACAAGAGACGTACGCAGAACGCTGATACTGGTGATGAGAGATGGGCTGTTAGCACAACGCTATTATGTTGGCCTCCGAACATACACAGAATACGGTAGTCCAATGTAACGTGTCTAAAACAATTTGGAGTCAGTACGACTACCAACCATGCTATCATGATAGCACAATATGAGGTACGAACAGCAAAATACAGCACGGTCATGAGGGACCAATGTTGCCTCTGTCGTGAAATCAGTGTGATCTCCTTGTATTTCCTCCGATATGAGACTCTGCCACCTACCCAGATTAGTTCAATCTATGACATCATTCTTAGCGAGTTGACTGCTCCAGCGACAACATCGACCTACCTCTTGTCCGAGCGTTAGTACTGGAATTACCATGAGAATCTCAACAGAACTCGAACACTATCCTGCTCACCCACTCGTATACCACCACAACGCCGCAGCGACTGCGATATGATCATAAGTCAATGTTAGATCAAGAGACACGGCCGACTGATACGACGAACCGGCCCAGTAGCTGAAAGAAATATTTGAATTGATTATTGGCCACCAACTGGGATCATTTAAGACTACAGTCATAGTATTCGAGGGATGGGGGTGTGAGCTAGTGGGAGATAAGTTGGAGATATTAACAATAGCGTTCGTGCTAGTAGATATACCACCATTCAATATTCAGCGCTTGTATCGCCACAATCAGTATGACCATGATATTGGTAGCCATGAGACCTAAACAATTAGTATGCGTATCCATGTGTTCTAGAGGGAACAAAAAGGAAATTTGTGTTGTTCATAAGTATGACAACTTGTTAGCTAAACATGCTTGGAGGTGCTTTGTTGAAGTTGTCCTAGTTGTACAGATTAGAAAACTAGGATGGGTGGAAAGATATACTATAATCGTGACGGAGTCGGGGACTGGGTGCACAATGCACATGCACCGCTACTAGGGATGCTGTACAAGTTGAGACTCGTGACCAGTAGATCTGTCGTCTTTTGTATACAAGCCAGGACTCCTGAATTGGGACTTCTCAAATTTAAACTTAATTACATAAGTGCTGCTTTTTCGTACGCGTCGACTGGGGTCCAGGGGAGTGCGATTCTGTGTGAATCGTTGAGACAGTCATCAGCTTGTTCATATAATATGGGTGCTCAGCGTAGGTCAGAGTCATTTACTACTAGTACTGTAAGTAATTCACGCCTTTCCAACTTTACAGCTTTTCAATTTGTAATTTTCGCTCTTGTGTGTCTTGGTCCAGTTACATCAGGTCATGGTATGAGTCGACAATCAGTAAACATACCTGTGATCTGATTCGTGCACTGATAAGTAACGGAGATTCAGAGTATCATAGGCTTCAGGCCTCGTGTCCTGGGCGTCTAATGATGTTGAGCTGTGCAGAAGTAGAAAAAGACCCGGTACCTCTGGAACTTAGATCAAGACACCTACAAGCAAGTTGTTTTCAACACCATCCACCCCGGAAAGAATGATGGAAGTGGAACACCCCGCCATTCGAATCACCACGCCCAGTCAAATATTTCAAGGTCATAAAGATACTATTTGGGAAGCGGCAGTCTTTCCCGATAGACGCCGTATGGTGACGGGCTCGTACGACAAGACGCTTCGTCTGTGGGACTTAAAAGACGGTGTTGCATTGAAGATAATGGAGGGCATCGTTCCGGCATACAAGAAGTTGCAGTATCAAGAGACGGGCAATTCATGGCAAGCGGTGATTTCAGTGGAGAGCTCATAGCCTGGAACAGAGATGGCGAATCTCTCACCCTGGACCCAGCCCATCAAAGTCCACTCCAAACGGATATGGTCGCTTGATTTTTCCCCAGACAGCACATTACTGGCGAGCGGCTCATTTGACACCACGGTGGAGCTCTGGAATACCAAAACATGGCAAGTGCAAGGAAATCCAATCAGCTGTGGCGCTGAAGTCCTCTATGTTCGGTATTCACCGTCTGGTGAATGTCTGGCCATCGCAACTACATCAAATATCCAAATATGGAACCCAGGCAAGATGGATTGCATCGCAAAGTTCGAGGGTCACTCTGCGTTCAACGGGGCATATAATTACTCATTAGCATGGACACCCGATGGCAAACAGCTTATTTCGGCTGGTACTCATGCTGATCCTACCATAAGGATATGGGATTCATCGACCTGGAACCAGGTTGGTGAGCCCTGCAAGGGCCATGCTGGGAATATATTCATGATTGCCTTCAATCCTACTGGCACCCTTCTCATGTCCGGATCTGACGACCACCAGGTTCGCCTTTGGCGGCTTTCGGATCGACAAACTGTCGCCATATTCAAACACACCAAAGAGGTGTATTGTGTCGCCTCCTCCACAGATAGCAAGTATATCCTGAGTGGCGGAAAAGATTTTATGATCTCAAAGTGGGCAGTGCCTTCATTGGAGGACGTTCTCAAGGACAAGGCGATAGATGTGAGATTCCGTTCATTTCCGTCCTTTCTTTATCTCATTTCTTACAAGAATGCATTACGGGAAGACACTTTGAAAGAACATGCGGCAAATAGTGTGAGTTCCCGTTCATTTACAGTCGGGTCGTCTTGCATCATGATGTTAATCCTTGATCTTGATGCCAAGGCTCAACAGTCCATTTGCGAGGCTTGTTTTAAACCTTCACTCTTACCACGCAATTTGACCATACGTGATGCAGATCCTCGTCATAGACACGACAACCCGCAATGCGTGCATAACCGGCGACTTGTCTATTGCTGACAGGTTGTTAACACAAAATATCGGCGCTGATGGCAATGATTACAACTCTTATGCGAATCGCTCGTTTGTCATGGCGAGAAAAGCCAATTGGGACCGCGCACTTGATGATGCATTAAAAGTGAGATAGTGTTCTCATCGTGACCTTTTAAAACAGGCTAAGTCATATGGTGATATAGAGTATCAGTATACAGCCATCCTTGATCGGTTGTATTTCACACGGCATCGCCCACTATGGACAACGACAGCTCCGGGATGCGATGAAAGCGTTTGACCTCGCATTCATGTACGTGGACGCAGACTTGAACAAAACTCGTCTTCTACTCTTGATCAAGGTCCGTCAATTGTGTCTCATGTACTCGCTAACTTAGCAACAGAAATATTGTGGCACAAGAGTTGTTCGCCGCGACGAAGACACGATCTGAAATCATTCCTCTGGGTCATGCTTTCCATTTGCATCAATTTTATCGGGCCTTATAGCTAAAAACGCACGGTACTACCTAGCTGCGTACCCAGCTGGCTGCAGCCATATTGCCTGCCTTCCCATTAGCTAGAAATCTCAGGAGAGATTCCAGGTGGAGGACTGGACTTCCACCTGCAGTGCGTGCTTTTCAGATTACTTCAACCATCCGCCTATTGTGAAAGGTCTTGCAAATCTCGCCTCAAAGCTGTCGCCTCCGGGCTCCTTAAAAATTAAACCCAATGGTGGCAAGTCTGCCACTTTCCCGGAAAATCCTGTCACGCACGATGACATGATCTTAGTGCTGAAAGATATCGTAGCAGAGCTCCCAGTAGAACAACCGCCGTCGGAAGATGATGTCCGAAAAGCAAGGGAAAGATATAGAAGTACACAGAGTTCAGTATCTTACCGGGCGCCAAATATCTACAACTGATCATATAGATGAGACAACGGGAACGATCCATATTCCTCCGTGATAGTAGTACAAGCTTAATCATCATCTGGAAGGTGTCCGATCTTCTCGACGTCCAAAAGGATTGAATTTAACATCTCATGACAAATAGCGGCCTTGAGAAGAGATCACATTGGCTTAGAATCGTCATTAAGTACATCGAACAGCCGAGATAAAAAAGAGAGGGCATACTCATTATATCCCGGGGGTTCAGTCCGTCTTTCATCTTCCCACATGTTTGCCAATCGTCTATCAATCCATATCGCACTAGGAACGGGCGATAGCCACGGGATGTCCGGGATGTCCGCTTCACTACGAAGCATTGCATAGCGCGGACCAAGAGGAGGGGGAAAGATTGGACTATTTGGATTGAATCGCCAAGGAGACATGAACCGAACGATCTGTGACCGTCGATTGCCAATGAGGCGGGAGAATTTTTGGACAGCCCAGGCGGTATCAAGAGGTCCGCGTATATTCACAGAAGCAGCAGCAAAATTGGAAAGGAGGGAATGAGCCTTTGCAAGCTCAGCTTTGGTATTCACGACCAGTTCAGATAACGGGTGGTCCAAAGACAGCAAATCTGGATGACGGTCACCGACTGTGACGAATACATCTCGCACCGGCACGTTCGTCTTGCTGTGTGACTGATGCCAGCAGCAACTCGCCCATTGCGAGATGAGGCACACAGAAAAGATGAGGATGGGGACGACCATGGGGAGTTTCTCCCAATATGAGTCAATTGAGTACATGACAACTGAGCAGCTGAGCAGCCATGCAGTATACTCCAAAATCGAGTTCTCGATGGCTTCCTCAAGTGCTAGCGCTACATATCTGGGAAAAACTGCCAGGAAAGGCTGCACAGTGTTACGGCTAGTGAACAGAAGTATGAGCACGGTTGTTATGACTGGCTGCCAGCCTACTGGGGCCAGAAGATAGCAAAGCCCTGTCACAAATGCGGCATCTAGAGGATCATCCATGTTCTGAACGACTGGCTGTGGTAATTTGTAAATGTGACGAGTTGTTTGTCCTTGCTAGAAGTTGAAGGTACTGGTAAACAGGCACAAATACGTTGAGCTATTTATGTACACTAGCGTTTGCAAGTTCTCGTCTCTGATAGTATATCGGTCGGTACACCCGCCTGTCAGAATTGTACGTGAAAAAGGTATGTTTACGGATGCAACTTGTTTCTACATACTTAAAATAAATGAATACTAGGTTTATGATTGATGGTTTAGTGGCAGTCTGAGGAACGACGTACCTCGCTAGTGCGACGATCATTCGCGTAGGTTGTCGAACAGATGGATGTGGTCCCGATACGCATCAGCTTTTGCCGTCGCTCTGGTACTACTTATTGGCACTCGGTGTCGACACTACTGTCATTTACTAGTAAGCGACTTTACAGTTTCTCAATTTGCAATTTCGCTCTTGTGCGTCTTGGGTCCACTTTGTTGTTACACCAGTAGAGTCTAAACATATCTGTGACCTGATCCGGTGTGCACTGATAAGTAGGGGAGATTCCAGACACCATAGGTTTCAGGCCACGTGTCCTGGGCGTCTAATGATACACGAAGCACCCGGCCGCCGTACACCGTGTACCTCTGAAACTTATATTAAGATTCAGAACGCCCGCAGTCTCTCTAACAAGTTGTGCTCAACACCATCCACCTCGAGCAGAATGAGGAAAGCAGAACATCCCGTCATTCGAATCACCACCCCCAATCGAACATTTCGAGGTCATAGAGATACTCTCTTTGGAGTCGCAGTCTTTCCCGATAGACGCCATATGGTGACATCTTCGGCCGACAAGACGCTTCGTTTGTGGAACTTGGAAGATGGTGTTGAATTGAAGATAATGGAGGGGCATTCCAACCTAGTGGAAGGATTTGCACTATCAAGAGATGGGAAATGGATAGCAAGCGGTGATCATGGTGGAGAGGTCATAGCCTGGAACACAGACGGGGAATCTCTCACCCAGCCCATCAAAGTCCACTCCCAAAGGATACCGTCGCTCGACTTTTCCCCAGACAGCACATTGCTAGCGAGTGGCTCATATGACACCACGGTGGAGCTCTGGAACACCAAAACATGGCAGGTGCAAAGAAATCCAATCAGTTGTGCGCTAAAGTCCTCTGTGTTCGGTATTCACCATCTGGTGAATATCTTGCCATCGCAACCTCGTCAAATATCCAAATATGGAATCCAGGCAAGAGGAATTGCATCGCAAAGTTCCAGGGTCACTCTGCGTATGGAGCATGGAATCAGTCATTAGTGTGGACACCTGATGGCAAACAGCTTCTTTCGGCTGGTAGTCGTTGTGATACCACCATAAGGATCTGGGATTCATCGACCTGGAAGCAGATCGGTGAGCCCTGCAAGGGCCATGCTGAGGCTATTTTCATGATTGCCCTCAACCCTGCCGGCACCCATTTCGCGACCGCGTCTGATGACCGCCAGGTTTACCTTTGGCGGCTTTCGGATCAACAAATCATTGCCATATTCAAACACACCGAAGCGGTGTGTTGCGTCGCCTTCTCCATGGATGGCAAGTACATCCTGAGTGGAGGAACAGATTTGATGATCTCGAAGTGGGCAGTACCTTCGCTAGAGGACGTTCTCGAGGACCAGGCAACAGATGTAAGATTCTGTTCATTTTCCATCCCTTCTTCATCTCATTTTCTCCAAGGATGCATTGCAGGAACACTTTGAAGGAACATGCGGCAAATAATGTGAGTTCTTGTTCTTTGCTCGTCTCCTTGTTATTGATCCTCAATCTCGATGCCAATGCTCAACAGCCTGAATGCGAGGTATATTTCTAGCTTTTACGCCTACCACTTAATTTGACCATGCATAATGCAGGTCCTCACTATCAGCACGATAGCCCGCGATGCATGCATAGCCGGAGACTTGCTCACTGCTGACAAAATGTTAACACAAGATATCGCCGCCGATGACAATGACTACAAGTCTCATGCGAATCGTTCGTTTGTCAAGGCAAGAAATTCAGACTGGGACCACGCACTTGATGACGCGCTCAAAGTGAGATGCACCATTTCGTCCTGACCTTTTCAAACAGACTAATATATATGGTGATACAGAGCATCAGTATCAAGCCATCCTTGATGGGCTGCATATCCAAGGGCATCGCCCTGTGGAAAAAACAGTTCCGACGCGATGAAAGCATTTGACATCGCGTTCATGCACGTGGACGCAGACTTGAATAAAACTCGTCTTCTACTCTTGATTAAGGCGTCAATTGTGTCTTATGTACTCGCTACTCACACAACAACCATTAGGCCATCGCCCTTTTCAATGCAAATCAACATGACGAGGCGATTCTGCGCGTCCAAGAGCTAGCTACCACTCGCCCATCCAAATTCTCATGCGTGTGGTGTCGTGGAAGTGAGTGCTCCTGACACAGTCAACTCCAGATTCATGCATCGATGCTGATTTTGCGAACCTCGCACTCCAGGCTTATCTACACGTCCAACTGGGAAAGAATGCATCACACGACGCACGTCACAACGAAGCGGTGGCCACTTCACTGCTGCTGTCAACACTATTGATTTCTCGTCTGTGTCGGCCATCCACTCTATACGATGTCTTCGTGGTGGTAGGTTGATTGAAATGTAACCGGAATTTTTTTTTCGTCTCACTGCTTTTTCTAGTTATTTGGGTGGGATATGCGGTCTTTGTGGCGAAATGCACATCAGAATTGGTGCGATGCGCTCCTCGAGCAGGTAGACTTCCAGAAGCCATCAAAGCATACCGATACATGATGGACAGGGTTGACGAGGCTACGAAATCACGCTGCCTTGATTGGTCCACTGGCGAGTCTTCTTGATGTAAACCTCGTATAACTCTCATCCTTATCTCACTCAGGTTTCAGCAAGATTGCAGCGTGCTCTATGCTGCTGCTGGAGTGACTGACCTCGCTGTGGGCGGAGATGAAGCCCTCGCTGCGGGTAATTACGACAAGGCTATCGAGCTTTACTCCGCAGCGATCGATCTCGACTTTGCAACCCATACCACCTTTGCAAACCGCAGTAAAGCGAGGTCGGGAAAAATGCTATGGAACGATGCACTCCTCGATGCGGAAAAGGTGGGATGACAATTACTGTTTCGTACTCAACGCTAATTTTGGTGATACGCAGGTCATTGAACTCGACCCTTCATCTTACTTTGGATATCAGTTGAAGCATGCGGTGCTTCATGGCGCACATAGATATGATGAAGCCATCGAGGCGCTCTCAACCATGCTCTCCAAGTTGGAAAGTGCTCCCGATACAGAAACAAGAAGTACGCCTCAAATAACACATCTTTCAAACATTGTTGACTCTCTGTCCAGACTTGCGCCAACAGTATATTAGTCCATCCGAAGCAGAACATGCTATTGAAGACAGCATTAAGGCCCAGCTCGACAACGCCCCGCACCGTCTAATCAACACCTCCACTGGGCGCTTATGCAACCGCGAGGCACAGATCAATGCCTTCAGAACAAGCACAGTGCACAAAGAACTTTTGTCATCCACAACGAAACATCCGGACTTTCAAATGGAGCGCATCCAAGACGTGGTGTCGATGTACTTCCGTTATCATGCTATCGCATAGGTGGGAAGTGACGGAGCCATCACTGCATAACATCCAGAACAAGGTGGTGTACGACTTGGATCCAATCGGTGGCATCGCAAAGTTGCAGTCATTCTGTAGAACTGCTCGTGATAAAGGGTATTGTTGGGCATGGATTGATACCTGTTGCATCGACCAGACTAACAATGTCGAGGTCCAACAATCGGTCAACTCCATGTTTGTCTGGTATCGCCACTCAGCACTCACCATCGTCTACCTGTCGGACGTTCCACCTTGTCGCAGTCTGGCGCACTCACAAGTAGCGCTTGGAACACGCGAGGATGGACAGTTCAAGAATTTCTGGCTTCAATGTTTGTACTCTTTTACCAGAAGGATTGGTCGTTGTATCTCGACGATCGCTCTCCCAACCACAAAGATTCTCTTACAATCATGCAGGAGATGGGAGATGCGACGGGAATAGATGCACGAACCCTTGTTGCCTTCCGTCCGGGGATGAGAAACGCCCGGGAGAAACTCCAATGGGTGTCAGCGCGTGTTACCACATGGCCGGAAGATATTGCATACTCATTGTTTGGTATCTTCGGCGTCAACCTACCTGTCATTTATGGCGAGAAGAAGCAAAAGGCGCTTGGGAGGCTCTTGCAGGAGGTCATAGCTCAGTCGGGCGACATCAGTGCCCTGGACTGGGTGGGGCAATCATCCGAATTCAATAGCTGTCTGCCGGCCGACATTACTTCATACAAAGCACCACCGTACACCCTGCCATCTCTGTCTGAAGATGAGATTCAGAGTTCGGTTTCTTTACTGCGAAACACCGTGGCTATCGAATCAGCTTCAAAGCTTTATACCCTTCTCGATCAGAAGAACGCTCCTCGTTTGCGAACTGCAGACTGCATCTGCCTTGCATAGCATTTCGTGTCACGGCAGTGAAACGGAGTCATACTCGAGACCAAGATTCACATTCCGCGTATGAAGTCAAGGCAGACGGTCTTCGCGACCTGTTAATCACCATGGAGGACAAACTGATTCCGTCCTCCTGGACATTTTCCACACGGCAGACGTTCTTGCTCGTCCGCCCATGGGATCGTGATCTCCTCGAGCTGCCTGATTTTGCGGAGCTGTTAGGCTTGGCAGCTAGGCTGCCTGACATTGCAGACGACACGCAGAGCGAGGAATTCTATTGGTCTGCGCCTGGGTCTCCATTGCAGGATTCACCTGGCGGGTCCCTTGAAGCAGAGGAGCCGGTTGATTTGGAATCGGGCGAGCGAGCGTTGCGATTGATCGTTCGCCTTGGACAGCCTTTTAGTGCATTTTTGCTAGCGCAGCAGCGTGGGGGAGAATACAAGAGAATCGCATCAGATAATGCTATCATTGCACAAGTCAACGACATGGCCTTTGCTCAGGACATGGTGGACGTCAAGACACTCGAGATATTGTAGCTAGTAGCTGTGTGTATGCGTATAGATCTATTACGGGATGATGGTACCCCCTCGAACAGACAGGCACGCGCGTCGCGTAGAAACTCCTTGAATATCACAATAAGCAGGAGCTCACCAGCCTCCTATTATCGAACCCAAATCATATATCATCGTCATGATGGTAGTTGACTGCACAAGGAGAGACTATCTGTTGAACTCCCAAACTCTTCCTTATCAGATATTGTTTTCGTAAGGCAGACATCTATCATGCCCGCTCGCCGCAGATTGGCCTCTGTCGGATGTTGCACATCTTCCAGGACTTCGTTGATAGAGGCTGAACGATGGCCCAACCACAGGAGTTGCAGCACACCTATGTTTGAGATAGCAGCCTGACTGTCGTGTGATGCATGAAATGCTCTTGTCATATGTAGCGCCAGTCCCAACATTATCACCGATGCAGACGCCGCGAAAGCCAACTAGAACCATTTCGATGAATAGTCATCGCATAGATGTTACCACGAACTCACAGGAAGAAGGTTGATCTACAATGCTCCATTAGTCATTTAAAAGCAACATCTGCGCAGTTCACTTACGTTGAGGCGTAGGGCAATGAACTCCTCGTTAACATAGGCTGTCCCATTGCCAGGGTCAATTCCTCCATTGGCTGTACCCATTTGTCCCGCTAAGCATGTGGACAGAATGAGCGAGAGTTTAAAAAACGTCGAACGTATCCCTTACCTAGCCAGATGAGTTGTGCAGCTGCTCTCGCAACCGCGAATTCTAGTTCATCCGGGCTCAAAGTGAAATTAGAGATTGGATAAGCACCGTCGCGGAATTGTGTATATTCCTCAGTGAGATTCAAGCCTACCAACGACATGATATACCTAGAAGTCAAGCCGTACGTGAGACATTTTAACAGTGCAGTCATGTTTTTGGCCTACTCGTCCGCAACAGAGAGTTCGGTGATTTGTGCATATGGATCAAATAGAATCCCGCTGGTGCTATCCGGGGTAGCCAAAGCTGCCGATCTAAAATTGACAGTATGTCATTGAGCTCAAAGTGAGCGCCGTATAACGCACCTGTGTTTGCCAACTGGTAGTATTCGACCACCCGAATTGATACATTTCCCATTGCGTGGATGGCTGCGATAAGGACGTAGGACTCAGTAGGCTGTTGGTTTGCATGTCGATCACCCCATGTGTAGTGTTCGCTGACAGCGAGCAATATACGAAATAGACCTGGGTGACGTATGGAGTGTCGATCAGGGATATCTGCAGAACGTATTGTTATTATGACTGTATTACAAATAAGCAAACGTACTCCAAGTCATGTTTATAGCAACCTCATCTTGTACTGAAGGGTCGATCCCCAATAATGTGGATACCATAAGATAGACACCAGCAAGCTAGAGTCAAATTGTTATCCAACTTCTATAGTGGGCGCGAACTAAGAGAACACTTGCCTCTGAGGCGTCACTGGAAGAATCTTCAAATTCTATCCATGGAATTATATGTATCTGATCTGGCCCTGTAAATACTGTCAGCGTGATAAAACATCACTGCAATCACAACCACCGACAGAGAGCACTCGCAATAACTACGCGAGTGGCAACTGGCCCAGACGGAACGATCGCTGTGTTGGCATCCGCAGAGTATGTCACATTTGGAACCAATCCACAACTCGAGGCTACTGTCGTTGCGTTCACAGTCGCATTCCCTGCTATAGCGGTTCTTTTGAGGGTGTCGTAGAGTGTGGTGTTGGACAACCCTGCGGACACGAGTCCAGTCAAATGCTTGACAACTGGTAGGGATGTGGTAATGGGTCCCAGGTCTGTTAAATAACCATGCGACGAATCGTTTAGCCATCCTAGTGTTGTAGGCACCAAAGTTGTCATAGAAGCATTGAAGGTTTGAAATTGTAGGAGAGTAGAAGAGGTGACATGCAGCATGCTTATGCTCGCAAGGTAGGCTGCCACAGCAGAAGTCATCTACCATGAAGCGGGGATGTCAGTTTGTCGCCAGACACCAGTGAGTGCAGAACCGAGACCCGCCCATGCGCCAGAGATGTCATGAACGGCCGTCAGTTTCACACGGCGTACGAGTGTTCTCGAAATCGCAAGCCGTTGGGTAAGGAAGAGCAGAACAGCCGTGTATATCTGGACCATGTCATGTCATTGGTGTATCATTAGGATATCAGTGGACATTGTGGATACGTACAGTATAAAATGCTTGCAGTGAAGCACTAAGCACCACAGGCCAGAAATCATTGTTTGTTGGTGTGAAAGCGAAGTTGCATGGTGTTCCCAGTGACGGACATAGAAGAAAAGAAGGATGATGTGGATCATGACCAGCATGCCATGCATGATGTAACATGCGCGTGGCGCAAACAATCCATTGCGCGCGTTTTTGAGACATTTTTCGAATGGGCCTTCCAGTCCGCCGAAGGGGGGATTGTTGTTGTTGGCACGCGTACGCAACAGCAAGCATTCGATCGACACGACACACAAGTCCTCGACATACAAGTATCAACGACGTAGCAAGTGCAGTGGATGTTAAACAGGTGCTAGTCAACTGGCTGGTCTCCCTGGAAGTGGCCCTCTGACTTTGGGAAGTAAGTCATTCCTTGGATTTTCTTTATATGTGAAGGCATGGCCCATCGATGTTTCAAGTGAGAGTGATGCCCGACCTGCCATGACGTAAAGCGGCCCATCAAAATGAAATGAGCCCGAGGACGCATTAATGGATTTGTTGCTTTTGTTTTTTTCTATACTGTCACTCTACGTACTACAAGGTCACATAGGCTAAATAATGCAGGATATCATGATCTCAGAGTGATATTGATGGGCATCCCTAAACGACGCACATCAATCAACGAGATCCACTAACACTTACATACTAAGAGTAAGATGTGTGCTGAAGGAGGGAGGGCCATCAGAGAACCTGTGAGAAGAAGATATCGTCATATCTATCTATCTACAATATTAAGTACGAAACGTTTGATCCCGCGGAACCAATTCGCGTGACTCTCCTGTCTGTGCTCCACCTGTGCTCGTGCTGAGCGCTGAGCTCGAGCTCCACCTGTCGTCTAAATTGGTCTAGTGCCATGTGCGCTTGACGTCTGGCGATCATTGTCCTCCCAACTACATACTCCTGTTCTAACTCATCCTGCATTCATCGCCAGCAAGAACTCACCGGTTTACTGATGGAAGCACAGCATCCACACTGTGCATGATGCTCGATGCTCGCAACGAAAACGCGCGATCATGATACAAATACAATAACAAGTGACCCAAAAACCCGTGCGCTAATCGTCAGCATGCGAAATGTTACCAGGATCTTGGATACCATGATGCTGCAAAATCTTCACTTGCTCACGCAGCGTAATTGCACGTGCGTTACCAGCACCATCAGCGCTGCCGCAGTGCTGAGTGGACATCACAGGCCATATCAAGGCAAATTCAAAATAAGCGATTCCTACGAGGGACAGTACACATTCCCTTCCAATCGATTTCAGACTGAGCGTGCAATTTTAATTTTGATATCGTACCTAGCTCGTAAATTTCACGCGACGTTATTCTTCGTGAAAGACAATGAAATAGCAGATGCTAATCAATGACAACGAATGAGATATTATAATCCATGTACACTGATTGTATAACTTGGCGTGAGCTTGATAAAATTTAAGACGGAGCATGCGCAAGGTCACAAGTTCGCACAGCGAACCCGTTGTTAGGAATAATGTGTTTTGTTTGTCACATGTATCTGGTCACAACAGTTTCGGCCAATTTCCTGATGGGCCGGTGACCGTTCCAACTTTCAAGTTGTGCAACCTCATTATTCTCCGTAACAATACTCTAGCACAACTTTCCTGCATTCCTTGTTCAATCCTGATTTAAACGTACTCTGTCGATTCCATATGGCCACTGATTTCTGGGCCAGTTCGCACTAGTGAGGAGGATCAAAGTCACGAGGCATAAGAAGCTTATGGTGGGTATCATAGCAAACGATGGATAGTGGACCGCGCTACCTTGAAGGAGTCTCGTTCAGATGACCTACAATATGTGGATGATCCGGAGTACCTCGATTTCTTTGCAATTTTCTTTGCGAATGGTGAGTGTAATTAATACACATGCGAATGCGGAGTGACGTTCAAACTTTTCTAGTTATAACAAAACTAGGAAAAAAGCTCAACTTCAGGCAACGCGTCATCGCGACAGCCATCGTATTTTTTCGAAGATTTTATATCAAAAACTCGTATTGCGAAACCGACCCATTCATCGTCATCGCAGCATGCTGTTACGTGGCTGGAAAGGCGGAGGAGTCGCCCGTGCACATCAAGAATATGGTAGCAGAGGCTCGCCTTTTCTCAGCCGTGGTGTTTCACCACCAAGTGTATCTGTTTGAATACTGATGTCAAGTTGCACAGAACAGCCGTACGGCGTGAAATACTTTCCTTCAGACAATTCCAAACTCGCCGAGATGGAGTTCTACCTCGTTGCGGACCTCGAATGTGATCTCACTGTTTTTCATCCATATCGCACGTTGTTGTCCATTTGCAAGAAGGAGAGCTCAAACGACTTGCAGACAGAGGCTGGTGAAGTGGGAGTGGGAGTGGACGATGGGCCACGGTATTGGGGAAGTGGTGATGGACAACTCGAGTTGCCAGATGATGCGTTCCAGCTAGCTTGGTGAGCGGATTTTAGGAGGAGTGTTTCATAACTGACTCTAATCGTAGGTCTATCGTCAACGACACATATCGCTCAGATCTCTGCCTGCTTTATCCTCCCCATCTACTCGCCATTACCGCACTCTATCTCGCTGTTGTTTTACACGGTCCAACTAGAGAGCTCCTCCAACAGCAGTCTCATTCAGTTGAAACAACACCAGTCCACAGCTCCCCGAGAAGATCGTCGCGACAAAATTCTAGTACATCATCGAGTCACTCAAAGAAACCCTCACAGGACTTTGTTGCTTTCTTTGCTGAACTTAACATCTCAATGCCATTGGTCGCCACTATTGCACAAGAAATCATTTCACTATACACACTCTGGGAGCGGTACCTCGAAGATTCCGATCATGTTGATTCTGCAAGAGGTACATTCTACGGACATGCGTCGGCGCAGACACAATCGGCAGTGAGCCATAGCGGGGTATCTACGCCCGTGGAGAACCTGGACGATGCACAGAGGCCGCATGGTGCTACGTCGACCTTCTTGCTGCAGGTCTTGACGAGGATGAGGGAGAACAGGTTGTCAGATATGGCGCATGCGTCTTCTGGGAGGCATGTTGCGGTGAATAAGATGTTAGAGCGGACACAGGCTGCTGGGTGATTAACTATACCATCTTCATTTACATCGCTACGCATGTATGTACGTTTTGTATTTCATCTGATTTACTAGCATAAAACCCCCTCAAGTTTTGGTAACGTCACTACACGTGCGATGGACCATTGACTCGATCAAGTATGTACTAACCCAGAAAGACCTTGATCAGATAACGTTATGTAAATTTGGACGTTCACTCTAACGTTAAAGTTCACCTCGATGCCCTTTAGTGCTAACAAATACTACTAGCTCGACAAGCGCTGTACAGACTGCTCTAGAGTCTGCCCAGTGTCAAACGAACATCCTGACCCCAAGCCCTGTATATGGAAACGATACAAAATGACACATTCTTATTGTTGAAACAGACCTGCTTTTGTATGGATATGTCATGGTGATCGTCCTACAAATAGTACCGCCAAGCCATCATGCCTCGCGGCCCGCCATGAGGTTGGATGGTCAAAGCGGATGGGCTTAGGGAATCCGGGTGTCTCGTAAGTGCCGGTTATCACCATCAAAACTGACGTATAACGCTTGCAAGGCAGTCCCATACTCCGAATCTCCATAGGGTCTAAAGGCTAATCGATAATCATTTGAACTACAACCCAATTGTCGTCGAGGAAACTCGCAAAATGCAGTTGCAGGTGAGCTCCACGTCCAGATCTCCTTGTCACGAAATGCAGACCTGACCGAGGCCCAGAGCATCATCTACTCCAAGCCACCAGTCATCGTTACTTTCTTGCTATTAACGAGCCTCCCACTCGTCGATTCCACATGGGTGGTGCGATCTCTCTGCGCGACTCACCTTGGGAGGCGCCTACTCCGAGGTTTCAACAGGACCCTCATGGACAGACTCTATCACGCACTCTCCTCTACTTGTCTTCGTGTCCGCCTCTTACTATTTCCATTCCCTGCACGTTCGCGGTGCGGAACATTCCCCACGCTAGAAGCGGAAGCGAAATACTGGTGCATTGCTGCTCGTTACCGACGCCACCTTGCACAGTCTAGTGCTCGCCGGCCGCCGCAAGAGACGTCTGAGATACCTCTCGTGACGTACTATACACCACGTCTTCTACCTCAATACCGCGACGTACAGCACCCCGACGAAGGAAGCAGTGGATTTTCTATACCAGCCAAAACGTTTTGCAAGTGGCATAGGATGGTGTTCCGGGGATCGGTGAGTCCTCCGTCTGACATTGCTGCTCAGAAGAAGTGATGCCTGCTTGGTGTTTGGGATCAAAGTATCACCCGACGCTTGCCCAAGCAGTTGTGCGCATGAAGTATTACTCTCACAGAGACCTGAAAGAAATGCAGCGGATTGCGCGCTTTCTGTCAGACGAGCAAGTGTTACGCCGGCCTTGGTCGCCAAAATATAGCGAACTTTGGAAGCGATGGTTGGATACCAAAGGTCCGGACGTAGTCATCGTGTTTGAGTGATGTAAAACAGTTGTTGTAATGCTGGCTGTACCTGATAATATACTTTTGTTTGTTTACCTCACATCTGGGCTTTTCGCATGAGATTTCTCCTCACCCTCCTACGCTCGCCGCCCAAGCCTTCACTCTTACCCCACTGCAAATATGGCACGCGGCCCTTCTCTACACCTGCGACCCCTTCATTTGCGTCCGTAAAATCCAGCATTCCCCAGATAGGCAGCTCTAGCTCACCCTTGACGATCACCCGACAGCGTGCAAGGATAGTGGGCGAAACCGGGGTGAGTATATGCATGTGCGATGAGCTAGGTGAGATGGCACGAATGAGAGCGAGGCCATGGCAAGTGGAGGTCGAGGGTACTGGTGGATGTCTGGCTTGGACGTATGGCAATTCCCGGGCGCCAGACGGGTCTAGATACACTGGATCTTCGGTTCCAGGTTCGCATTCGACAAGACTAATGATTGCGCCGTTTAAGACGTTGGAGATCTCCGAGGGTATCACGTCCTCGTATCCTGCACCAATAAGGATGACTTGGTCAAATGCCCGACTCCAGTCCACCTCGTACGGATACCGGGCACAGAGAGGATGAGAGGTCTCCCATTTGGTTGCTGTCATTTGACGAAGAGGAGCGGATGGATATGGAAACGACATCGATGTAATAGATGGAAAGATAGCATAGAAATAAGACAAGATGTTCAAGTTGCGCTGGTCGACGGCATTAAAATGCGCATTTGCTAAATTTGGTGATATTGATTCGAGAGTATGCTGGAGCGCCTTGGTCGGCGCGGACTGGAGAATGTCATAGGCTGGCCAACCTTTCTCCTCCGGACCGACGACCTCGAATACATGAGTAGCTTCGGTGAGTTCCTCGATCTTGGCATTTAGGTCAGCCCCAAGACCCTTCGTCCACCCCATTGTATTGACCACCAGGGGAATAACGTCGGTGACCCGCGTGTCAATCGACTCGTCATCAGGCATCGAAGTTTGAATCTCGAACTTGTACGTTTCGAGGAGCGCTTGAACGGCCGCAAGATAGTGTGCCGGACTGCACCGTGGTGAAGTCGCTCCAACGTAGTGCGCTCGGTATGGAAGACTGGGATGTGTAAAAGGCGGGCCTAAGATACCAAGATATTTGAGGGGCGCTAATAGGTTGATGAAGTGATTACTCACCGAATACCGGTTTATCTATGATATTTAAGGCGACCAACCCCCCAGGTGTAAATTCGGACTGCCCTACGTCGCATTCAAGATATGCTACGCGCTGAAATCTATAAAGTACTGTTAGCGGTGTTCATATGTATTGAATTCCAAACATACCTTGTTAGAAGCCTGTTCAAGAGCGTCCGAGCAAATGTACTCTTTCCGGACTTTTTCGGACCCTTGACAACATAAACGGAGAGTGGTATGGGAGATGGTGACGTCTCTGCCGCGCTCAGGGCAATACTCCACGATTCTGGCAATACGAACGGTAGCACGTCCCTGTCGCTGTGCGTCATCTGTATGATAGGATAAATAATACTTTACATACATTCAAATACAGCACACGTACCAAGTTCACGCCAGGGCGTATAACCTCTGCCGAGCTCCGCTGCCAACGCGAAGGTTCGAAAACTCCATCAAAGACGCGACAGACACGTCCAAGACCCTCCACTCCCGTATCGAGCGATCGAATTGCTACTAGAGCTCCGCCGTGATTCTGTCTCACGCGAGGAGGAAGAGAATATATATCCAAGTCGGTATGTAGGTTCGATGAGGCGCACTCCAAGATGGGGATCGGAGCAGAACGAGGGGCGAACACATGGTGAGCTGTCTTTGAGGCGGACAACGTTACACCGAGTATAGACACAGACCCCTTCAAAATCGTAAGAGTAAATATCCCTAGAAGCGCGAGTGTCTCCTCCCGGTCGATGGAAAGCACCGAAGTCTCGTTTTGCAAGCCTGTGGCACTGGCTTCATCCGCGGAGAGTTCGTAAACGTTAAGATCACGAGTGGGTTTGAACGTGGACAGCTGGGAAGGCTCAGATCTCGAAGGCTGGGGGTACATCCCAGTGCAATACCTAGAGGTGATTTTCCTTTTTAGTTACTTGTTGATTTCGAATCTTCCTTCTCGCTACCACCATCTTGGCGTTAGCGCCTCCCATTCGAAATTTCAACAAGCCTCGTCTCAGCAACCTTAGCTCTTCACCAAAGCTAAATCTTAAATAAAACACTCGTCGTACTTCGTATTTCTCACTTCGGTCATGACTCGGTTGCTTGCGGACCCTACCCTGGCGCAATGTCCAGATTTTACCTCTGTCGGTTTCAATGCCAGTCGTGCACTTCTCCTGAGTCCCGCCATCGACGACACTCAAGCAGCTGCCATGCTTCGCACTATCTGGCTAGCCACCAACACGGCTCTCACTAAACAGTGGCAGCGCCAGCTAGACTCTGACGCCCAAGATGTCGCCGAACAGCAGCGTCTCCTCGCTGAAGATGAAGCCCAGCGTCTCGCGGCCCAAAAAGTCTAAGATGCTCTCTTTACAGAAGAAGAGAGGAAGAAGAACTGGATCCACCACATCCCTATTCCTGATCGTCCTCGTCCCACTCGTGCAGCCGAATCCATCCTTGTCGCCGACTATGCCTTGCGCAAGCTCGACAAAGCCCAGTTTGTCGAGCTATTACTGGACTAACAAAGGTCTTTCAGATGCTCGTTCAGCCTTTCACACCTTCGACGACGACACCGCAGCCGGTGTCATCGCAGACCATCTCCCCTCCCCTCGACTTCTCGAGGGCTGTTCCTCGTTTCATTGCCTCGCTTGAACAGCGAGGGGGTTGCTTCACGCGTTCGCATGTTGGCACAATTTTTCGGGGGCCTGATACTGCACCACTACTGGACGTCGGAGTGACGCTCCAGGACAATCAATTCGAGCAGCGGGCCCTTCTCGTGTATCAAGAGGAGCAACGCCGAGCTTGGCATCAGGCCATTTCGCAACCGGCTGGAGCCTGGAACATTTCCATCCTCGATGAGACGGAGATTTCTCGCTGTTTCGACCGCATCTATCATGCAGAGCGTGTGCGCATTGACCATGATTTCGACTTAAAGGTTAGTCCTTTGCATTCTTTCTCATGAACAATCACTGATCTTCCTTCATTGTGTTCTCTCTCGCGTTAACGGTATCCTACTGGCGTTTTGTGTCTACTGGGTTGTCATCTATATAATGGGTGTTATGATATGTGTTTTGTCTTGCGTCTATGCATTATGCGGTTCCCTCTGCGCGTTTTGTGTGATCTGTTTGGTCCTTTGCTGCGCTACTTGCGTTCGCTACTTTGCGTTCGCATGGCCCTCAGCGGGTTTCAACGTCTATCCTCTCGTTCGTCCCACGACGATTCTGCATCTAGTCGCGGGGGCATAGTCTGACGTGATATATGAAGAGCGGGAGGGACGCTAAACAAAGATAGTTCTCAGTATCTTTGATAGAACTAGTTTTACGTACCTAAACGAAGATAGTACTAAATCTTTTGCGAGCTCGTTGTAAAATAAATAGAATTTTGATATACGCACATATGCTATTGGAGACAAATATATAATAGTCCTAGCGAAGAGAGAATGTGCGGGGTTTGAGAGATATACCAACGACCACCGAGACACTTTCAAACGCGCGAGTCCGCATCACTGCTCTTCATCGAGGTTGAGTTCCCTTAGACTGGAGAGATCCAGACATTCGAGCGCTATTTGCAATAGAGAATGAGGAGGAAAAGACGACGGCAAACGTAGTGTTAACATTTATTACTGTAATTCACGTCCGTCCGAAGGTCGCTTGTTTTAACTAAGTCCGCAGGCACTCAGTACTCAACGTTCAAACGTTCAACCCCGTATGCATGTCAAATTTGGAGATTTTGTATTTGTGAGGAGTTATTTACAGAGTGTGTATGATCTATGATGTGATCGTCGACTCAAGGTGCATACGCAAACTGCTCGTAGATCCCTGTTCTGAAATATGCGATGAAGGGAAGAGTATGCGAGGCAAATGTAACATACCTTGATCAATAGCAGAAAATGAAGGATTTCTGAATCCTGGTCTGTGTACATAGATGCAACATCAAATGCTGCCCTCGCATCCAGGACGCGGCCTTTTCCACGGAGGGCAATACCCTTGGAGATATAGCCCGTCGATGAGGGTTGAATCCTGATGGACTATGTCACCGTCAAGTTAGCCCTGTATAAGGCGGCGATGATTCTCACCTTGATAGCATCCAGAAGGGCGCGGTCTCAGTGATGTTTTCGCGCCATAACAAATGAACGATGGGCGTAGGAAGTATGGTCGTTTGGATTGGTGTTGATATCTTGGGTGAGTAGGTCTTCGGCGATGGATAAGTCTCCGTTTACACATGCAATACGGGCGGGTGTGATGGCTAGGATCTGCACAAAACATGCTCGAATTGTGGTATATATAGTCAAGGACGGAAACATGCCTTTGAGCGATGGACGTAGGGAGTATGGTTGTTCGCATCGCTGTTGGTATCTTGCATGTGTAGTTCTTCGTCAGTAGACAAGTCTCCATCTATGCATGCATCGCGGACTGTTGCGGTGGCCATAGCCTGCAAGAAGCATACTCGATTTGTGGTATGAGTCAGAGACAGAAACATACCTTTGGATGTATACCTTGAGGTACTGTCCACTCCGAGATATTATATTCACCTCTGCTGAAGATGTGATTGCCGTCCACGGAGAAAGTGATGCATCGCATGGGATAGAGTGCGTAAAGATGGCAACGGTTTGTCGATCTGATAGCCGCCAGAGATGAATATGGTTGTCACTAGATGCGGATGTGGCGAGTGTACCAGCAGGAAGAATGGCAATAGCATTGCTTCGGTTAGTGTGGCCCGTCCAAGGATCACCGACCTGCTCCGAGGTTTTTGTACGCCATTCACGTATGGTAGGATCCTCGTATATTATAAGGACGTTGTAGCTGCATGAACAAGTATTTGTTACATGCACGTGCGTGGTATAACTTGATTGTACACAGACTCACCATCATTGTTGGTTGCTAGATGGACTCCACAGAACAGCTGAGTCGAAAGAAAATGATGAGCATTTCAATCTGATAGGAACTAACGCATGCCTCATGATACATCCTGTGCTTTCAGCCACTTTTTGTATTTCAGTGATTTAACGACCCATCGCATCTGTGAGCCGGAATCGGCATAAGCTTCGTCTCGTAAATTCCGCAGCCACGAGGGTGAGTATCAGTAGGCTTAGTACCTGTGTGCATCACGGTTTGTCGCAGCAGTGATCCCACCAGTAGTAGTTACTACTACTACTAGCTGCGAGTGATGATAGAGTCATACAACAACGAAGTTGACTCTGAGATAGAAAACTTGCACAGCCACTAAAGTAGTTCAACGCCATCAACGTTCACCAGGACAACGCTGAACACGCGCTGAACCCATCATTATTGGCATTCCTTCGTCGCCTGCAAAACTTGTTTCTTTTTACCTGCACACCGACCGCCTTTCGTTTCTCATGTTTTGACAGCTTTCTTAGATTGTACTCTTATAGAATCTTCATCCTCTCAGGCCAATATTTCGTTAGGCAATCACGTACAATATGCAAACACAAGACCACCAGCGACGTTCACCGAAGCGCCAGGACACTTTCGACCTTCGTGACCAAATTATGGCCGACGACCCTACAGCATCTGCACATATGCATGCCCATGCAGATGCAACCAATACCTATGCAGGCGCTTCTGATGAAGAGCATTCTGTTCTAGAAGATGACTCTGATGGTGAAGAGCGCGAGATAGAATATATGGACGAAGACGACGACCGTTCGTCTTCACTTTCTATTCCAAATGAATCTATCGACTTTGACTTGGTCTACTCGCTGCACAGCTTCGCTGCGACCGTCGAAGGTCAAGCCAGCGTTGTGAAAGGCGACAGCTTGTTCCTTATGGACGACAGTAACAGTTATTGGTGGCTTGTTCGTGTGCTCAAGACACAGGACGTTGGATATATTCCTGCAGAGAATATTGAGACGCCCTTTGAACGCTTGGCCAGGTTGAACAAGCACAGGAATGTGGACGTGAGTCCTGTACCATCCAACAATTTCAAACTCATGACTTTCCTTCTCAGCTTGCACACGCGACACCACAAGAACTCCAAGAAGACGTCGAACGCGTGCGGAACAATCTTTCTTCTCGCGCTGGCTCGCATCACTCCCCTTCTCCTACCCCTGGTTTTCCACCCACGGGTGCTGGGCAAGGCAAAGGTGTCACGTTTACAACTGCACGGTCTGTACACCGATATCCGCCTGCTGTCTGGCATGAGGAAGAGGAAGAAGAGGAGGATATAGAGTGGGATGACGGTGCATATGAGGAAGAAGACCCAGACCTTGTAGAAGACATGCTTATTCGACAGCGCCAAGGTCAGATGGGCCGCGATGAGCAGCAGGATTCTATGGGCATGCAGATGGAGCCGGATGATGGAATGAGCTGGGATGATAGCGTTGCAGAGGACATGCAAGCACAAAACGCGCAGAAGAAGATAGAGCAACAGATGCTTGTGGCGCCTGATACTCTGCGACCTAGCGGCACACCTGAGAGACAACAGGCGCAAATCCAGGTACAACAGCAGCCAGAGATAATAATCACCGAACAGAGGCAGCAGGAGGAACAGGCACTTGCTCAACAAGCTTTGCGCCATCAATCTTCACGCGATCGTATCACTGTTGATGTCCGTTCATCTTCACCGCCCTCATCTAGTAAGAGCATTGATCTCGCCGAAGTAACCGAAACAAAAAAACTCTCCGTGACGCCTTCAATTGCTCGTGATGAGCCAGTCAAACAAGCTTCAGCACCGAGCGGCCCCTTCTTCCGAGCGCAATCATGCAGAAGCAAGAGGTCGAGCGGCAACGCACCCGCGAGGAAATTGAAGTTCTCGAGGAAGCTTCGAAAAAGAAGCTCAAGAACAAGTCTCTACAGCCCATCTCGAATACCCCAGTCCAGAAGCCTGTGCAGGCGTCTGGTAAGCTTCGCAAAGAGCAACGCGACACGACAGATGATGAAGCAAAGGAGAAAAAGGAGAAAAAGAAAGGAGGCGTATTCGGACTCTTTGGCCGCAAGAAAGATAAAGGCAAGGATAAAAATTCTATCGAAACGGCTTCCAATGAAACCCGCGGGTCTCAAGAATCAGGGCGGTCCTCCAGCAACCTTCACGGACCCGCATCTGAACCTCCGATGTCCCCTGTCACCGCATCAGCCATGCAACAACAACAGCAAGTTCTTCGCACGCCAAACGATTCGAGGACGCCAACGAGACTTCAGTCGCAGCAGACGCCTCAGACACCGCCACAACAAGTACAGGCTCAGGTGTCGCAGCATGCGTCACAGCTGCGCCAGCGGGATCAGCAACAACAGGCACTGTATCAGCAATATCTCAATCGTTCGCCGTCATCGCCACCGGAAGCGCCTTCATACGGATTACAATCTGCTTCCGCTGTGTTATCAAGCTCGAGTTCGTATAATACCTCTGCCACCTCTGCCGCTGGGCTTGGGCTGGGCTTGCCCTCCTCTAGACCACGACCCGGCTCCCTAGTTCTTTCGCCCACTGCTGACGGACAAGGTGTTGGTGCCTGAGCTTAGCGTCATCCGTGTGTTTGCAGGCCAACACTTGCAGACCGAGGCGACTTTCAAGACTGTTCTTCTCAACGCATCTACTACTTCAGCCGACCTCATTCGTCAAGCTATTCAACGCTTCCGTCTCCCCGCTGGCGAGGACGGAGCAGACTACTACCTCACCATCAAACAGGTCGAGGGTTCATCTGCAGATCTGCTTCCGGAAGAAAAACCTCTCGGAGTCTTCGAGTCGCTTGTAGAGGCCGCCATGGAATTACCAAAAGTCAAGCGGAGCAGTGTGGGCAGTATCAGCTCCATCTCAAGCAACCTCTCCATGCATCCCGCCATAAAGAAGTTATCCATGAACGACTTCAGTGACGACTCCGTTGTCAAATTCTACCTCAACAGACGTCGTGATGATGCAGATGACAGCGCCACGACAGAAGAAGGTGATGAGACAGTGCAGGCTGATACGTCTCACGATGTAGCCGAGGGTCAAAATACCTCGGTGAGCAGTGTCAACGTGACTCCTGATCGTTTCAGCTCTCCCTCGTACCGCTTCACGTTGCAGCTTGTTATCCATCCCGAGGACCTGCCTGATGATATGGTCTTCGACCCAGTCACAGAAGCCATCGTATTCAAGAACACGCTACGTGATAGAACCCATTCTACATCATCAATTTCTTCTGGTATATCACAGGGTCAGCGCCGAAAAGCCTTCACCTTCCCGAAGAATGTCACTGTTGCTGAAGTAATTGAACTGGGACTTGAGCGTTTCGGCATCTTGGAAGTGTCGTTGACGGTGGTGACGAAGTTGAAGATAAGATGACGAAGAGGCGGAGTACCAGCAAAGTCCGATATGGTCTCACAGCTGACATTGGAGGGCAAGGTAAGAATACACATACACTTAGCATAAATGAATTTGAGCGCTGACTTCGTTGGTTCAGAACGAGAATTATCGCCTTCAAGTAAAGTTACCGATGCATATACTCGCCCTCCCAGTTTCCGCCGAGCTCAGGAAGGCAAGCGCAGATCTATCGATTCTGCTCAACTGCTTGGAAACATAGATGATATCATATCGATGATCCTGTCTTCATTCTCCGCCGAGCAATCTCCTATCGAACGTCATCGTCTCGTCATCGCATGTCCGCGCCCCTTGATGAAATCGCCCTTCAACATTTCCGTGATTCAGTTTCTGGCTCTAGTCTCAGCTCTGATAATCAGACTTCGGGTACCGAGGAAGTTAAACCGAGGCAGCTGTCAAGACAAGAGATCATTGCAGCACAGCGCGCCGCATCGCGAGCGAATCAGAAGGCCATTCTTTCGGCCCAGATGAACTCCCTGCGCGGCGTAGATGTTCTTCTACCCGGAAACGCCATGATCCGCAGCTCCAGGTATGACGCTGGAGACAAGATGCGCTATTCATACGTGCAAGACGGCGAGTCGTTTGATATCAGTGACATTGTCGAGCAAGAGTTTTGCGAAGGCAACTCGGCACAAAAGAACGACTTGCTAGAAGGCGTCCTCGGGCGCAATAAGGAAGGCATGAACGAGAAGATTGATCGCGTACTGAACAAAATCAAAGATGGTCGACTTCACGCTCAATATGTCGTTGCGGCTTCGAGTCAGTCTGACGGTCTTCCCTCCGGTGGCTCTGGTGGCTCTGGCTCTGCACCCTCAGAATATTCCGTCGATGACGCCGTAACTCCCCCTTCTGGTTCTGACGGCAGGACTCCCACACCGCTTGCGAGTAGTGTCACTGGAGCTCGACGCGTTGCATCACCAGTGTCTGACATATCTCGGACACCGACGCCTACTGCAGCAGATGGCCGACACAGCCGCACCCGATCTACTACCCCGTCATCGAAACAAGGAACAAATGCTCCTCGCCCTATTCGTCAATCATCGATCGCTTCTGTCATGTCAGAAGTATCGATGTATGCCACCCCCACTGGACAGCTCATCAGCCCCCCTGAAACGCCGCGTATCAACACCACCCCCAAACCGCAAATTCCCAAGCGACTGTACATTCCCAAAGATGACTTCGGTCTCTCGCATATGATGGCGATCATTGAAATTGCTAGTGCAGTACCCAGGGTGCCTCAAACCTCTGTACACCCAGTGGACGAGTCACTGTTTGGAAAACCAATAGATATGACGACTCTACACCCAGATATTCAAGAGATATACGCGGGTGCTTTCCAACAACTTGATGAGATGGATAAGGTAGGAGATTTGTTGCTGATCGAACAAAATGTTTCGTGCTGATACACTTGGATAGACATTAGATGAATACCTTCAATACGTCATTAGCGCTCGTTAATTATTGATGCAATTTGTTAGCTGTTGGTGTATATATTTGCGATTTAATATTTATGATTTCATTGCAGCTGCATGTATTGACTCTTCCATCTTGAGTCTTCTAGCAGGTCGAATGACGGGAACATGGCAACCAAAAAAAAACTTCTAGACTGATATTTCGGACTCGTCTTTATCAAGGAGTATTGCACATCGTACGTGCATCAACCTATAGATCGTAACAAAGTCGGAGTGCCTCCCTAAGATATTACTAACTGCAAAAGCTCCTCATCGTCTATGTATAACGGACTGCATTTGATGTCTCTGTTCGAGATGCAGACGGGATCCTTGCAATATTGACGGTGTCCCGGACTCCCAAATTTACTGGGAGGCTCTAACATGCGGAACGTGTCAAGATCATTCAATATGTTTGCTCGCGATAGAGCCCCGATGATCCAAGCACGCGTCAGTGGTCTTACACCACTAAGAGACTCTGCAGTTCATGGTTACATGCAGAAAAGAGGATTATATAAACCACGAACTCTGTATCATTCACCCATGACGACATCTACTTCATTCATGTCTATCCCGCTGGCGGACGCAGATGACGTAAAAATATCTGCGCCAGCTGCGAGCGAATCAATAAGCAGTGCTAGCTTGGAGGGTCCCAAATTTGGCTCCTGCAAAGTCATTCATGAGGATCGACTCATGTCTGAAATAATCATCTGCTAACCTTCCGTATTTCCTCAAGGTCTTCCTTGAATCCTTCTGCAAGGGATGACATCCAGAACTTCCTGAATTTATCTTTCATGGCTTTTTCACGCGCCTCGTAATCCGCAGACGGATTTTGCGGTAGAAAAGATGGTATTTCAGCATTGGGCAGGGAGGGTGAAGGTGACCTTTGTCGAGGGACGTCTTTTTGTTTAGGAACTTTCAGACCGTCGGTCTGCATTTGTTCTTTTACCATGGATGTACGAGCGTCATCGTCATCTGATTCGGAGTCGCTATCTGAGGATGTAGATTCAGACGACGAACTCGTGTCGGATTCAGGTTGTTTGGTTGGGAGAGGTGCCGGCTTTTGCGGTGTGGATTGCGTGGATTCATCCGAAGATGAATCATCAGACGAAGAGGAAGAACCGGAAGATACGGCGCGTCTTTTACGTTTCCTGTTCCTCCTGCGAGCAGCAGGTTTTGGTGCTGGCGGGCCCATCTGTCGAACTTGAGAAGGATCAATAAATTTCAGCGTACTTACTTACAAAGTTGCGATTACATAATATTGATCATATCTTTGCAGATCTTTCACTTCTTCACGCGCACGATCTACGCGAAATCGACTTTAAACACGATGAGTGGCAAGGTTGTCGGGGTTCTTGGTGCGCGTGAGCTCACAGCGTCGAATTCTCTCGATTTAAGCGCTCATGATATCTACCAGGCTATGTCTCTAGTTTTTTATCGTTTCCTCTGACTTGCTTGTTCTAGGCGGAGGTCAGCTCGGGCGAATGCTAGCCGCTTCGGCGGCTCTGCTCAACGTCAATATTGTATTCCTCGATGTTGGAGAAAATAGTCCAGCAAAACAGATTGTGTCCCCGCGATCTCCCCTTCTTGCTCACATCGATGGATCTTTCGTAGACCCAGAAAAAATCAAGGCACTGGCCAGCAAGGTCGACATCCTAACTGTTGAGATTGAGCACGTCGATACGAACATACTTGAAGAGATTCAGTCAGTGTCCGGAGCTGTCATTCATCCCAGTCCGTCTACGGTGAAGACTATTCAAGACAAATTGATACAGAAACAGCACCTCCAGAGTCACCAATGTCCCGTGTCAGAATTTCTCTGTATCGAATCCAATGTCACATCAATACATCAAACTGCGGAAAATTTTGGCTTGCCATTCATGCTCAAAAGTCGCACGTTGGCATATGATGGGCGGGGAAATTTTGTTGTTCGGAATATTGCTCAAGCGGAAGAAGCTATCTCTGCCCTCGGGAATCGTCCCTTGTATGCCGAGAAGTGGGTGCCATTCGTGAAGGAGATCGCTGTCATGGTAGTGCGCTCCACGACAGGGGAGGTTCGCTCATATCCCGCTGTGGAGACCGTGCACAAAGACAACATTTGTCATTTGGTGTTTGCCCCCTTGCGGAGTCGCGATCCACATATTGCTATTCGCGCACAGAGCGTAGCCGAAGCCGCAGTCAAGACCTTCCAGGGCGCTGGTGTTTTTGGAGTCGAATTGTTTCTCATGGAAGACGGTAGATAGTTTCTCTTGGATTGTGCGAACCAGTCTAACCTACCGATTCTGCCAGGCTCTATCTATATCAACGAAATTGCCCCTCGGCCACATAATTCTGGACATTATACCATAGAGGCTTGCGAAACCTCCCAGTACGAAAATCATCTGCGCGCCATACTGTCACTCCCGCTTGGTTCCACGTCACTAAAAGTGTCTTCAGCTGCAATGCTGAATATCATTGGCGCTTCATCCAACATGGCAGAAGTCACGAATTTTGCATCTGAGTGTATCAAGACAGACGGTTGTGCGGTCCATCTGTATGGTAAATCGGAGTGTCGCAAAGGACGTAAAATGGGACACGTCACCGTCGTGGGCAACTCAGATTCAGAGGTCCGCTCTCGCCTGCGACCACTGTTAAAGGCATTACCGTCAGGGAGTACTGAAGAAGAACTCGCTCTATACGTCCCAGAAACCCCCGCACAAGGCAGCGGCTTTTCCCACAAACATCCGCTTGTTGGTGTGATCATGGGCTCCGACTCCGACCTTCCTGTGATGTTGCCGGCTGCTCGTATTCTGGATCGGTTCAAGATTCCTTATGAACTCACCATTGTCTCTGCACATCGCACACCAGATCGCCTCGTCGAATACGCAAGGTCAGCGAGTTCAAGGGGTTTGAGGACGATCATTGCTGGAGCAGGTGGTGCAGCACATCTTCCTGGCATGGTTGCTGCCATGACCGCGCTTCCTGTCATTGGAGTTCCTGTGAAAGGAAGCTCTCTGGATGGTGTTGATTCGTTGCATAGTATTGTGCAAATGCCGGTGAGGGTTTTTGAGTCTTTATGTGATTCGTTGATGTCTGAGTGTCACCACAGCGAGGTATACCTGTAGCGACGGTTGCAATTAACGGCGGTATGAATGCTGGATTGCTAGCTGTGCGGATTCTCGGGGCTGGTATACCTCACTTGTTTGCAGACATTGATGTGTATCTAAGAGGATTAGAGAGCGAGGTTGTCGCAAAGGTTGAGAAGCTGGAAGAAGTTGGCTGGGAAAAGTACGAGGTGAAGCGATGATGGTGAAGATCTACACTCCTGTTTCGGAAGATGTTGTTGGCTCTGCAGTACGTATGCATGCATGCGCTGCACTATCATTGAAGGAAATTACTAATTAAAGATTGTGACTTTACTATGTGCCTCGAACGTCTAATCTCCCTCACAGCGCATGTCGATTTCACTATTGGCAGCGGCGCAAACAGATCAACGCTCCGTAGATCGTCACAGGTACCAGGTCAAGCCTAATATCTTTGGTAGGAGTCCTACTACTGGTAGTAATTTCAATTGAGAACGGAAATTCGTTTGAAATAACTTTCAACCTCTTCCATTTCTTCCGAGGCATTCATTGGGTAGTAGTAAAGACGCCCTGATGCTTCTGCAGTACATCGCAAGGCGAGTATCGGGGCACCCCAATTGCATTATCGAGTCTCACGATTGAATATTGAATAGCTGACAGCGAAACATAAGATTCAGAGCAAAAATATGGCAATCTACATAGCTATAACGTCATGTTTCTGAATAAGACCAAGAAATGTTGTGCATGATTAGGTATATTTACTCCTGTGCGTTCACTTCTGCATCATCAAGCTGGACCTGAACTAGACCGGCCTCCATCGCCATAGAACGGAAGATAGAACTCTTGTTCTCCAGCAGCTTCTTTGGAGTATCAAATTCTGCAATCTAAATTGGCCAATTAAAAATAAATTATGTATGAACGTTGTTGCTAAAGAGTGTGCTTACCCTCCCAGCATCTAGAACCAGAATCCTATCAGACTCCATGATCGTGTTCAAGCGGTGCCTATAGGATCATTATTGGTACTAATCATCGATGATGTTGGACATGTCACATACGCAATAGTTAGAATGGTCACATCACGGAAGATTGGACCCCGGATGATTTCTTGAATCGCTCGGTCGGTATCTAGATCAACTGCAGATGTTGCTAGAGAATCATGCATATTAGCCTCGGAGAAGAACAAGGTACCGCTCATACAGACCTTCATCGAGGACGAGCACTTTAGTCTAGGGAGTGTCAGCAATGAAAACTTACAATCAACCAAAGAGACGCTCGTACCTTGCGCAAGAGCGCCCTCGCGAAACACAAGAGCTGTCTCTGACCTGCTGAAAGCGATGATCCGGCCTCCTGAACTGGGGCATCTAGTCCCCCAGGGAGTGAATCAACATATGCCTTCAGATGGGCCTATAGAAACGTCGTTGGTAAGCATCAGAAGTACAAACATATTTCAAAGACGGACATGTTCCAAAGCAGTCCATATATCAACATCCTGATGCTCGCCAACAGGGTCAATGTTCTCTCGTAATGTGCCCTCGAACAAATCTGGGTTTTGAGGAACAATGGATATCGCGGACCGCACTATTGTTGGTTTGATTAAGGGGTGTCCAAACGGACAACTCAAAGAATACGCACAATCATGCAAGCCAAGTTTGGTAATGTCTACTTCGTCAATGAGGATAGCTCCAGATGCAGGCTCGATGATCCGGAAGAGGGTAAGAAGAAGCTGCAAAAGTATCATCACAGTCCAACAAAAAGGGGAAAAATCTTACCGATGATTTCCCTGCCCCAGTCCGGCCACATATTCCGATGTTCTCTTTCGGTTTCTAGAACATCTCGAGTCAGCGTACATATGCGAGAAACCTGGCGGAATGACTGACTATGGTCATGGAAATATCCTTGAGGACTAGATCAAGCCCGGGCCGATACCGTGCTGAGTACTCCCTATATCAGACAAGTTCAATACAATTTCGTGCATACAGCGACACGAACTCACCGGAATTCAACTTCCCCAGCTGTGGGCCACTCAGAGGTGGGCTTATTCTCAGGGATCTCATAAGGAGCTTCTGGCTCAAGGTCTTTCGCATAGTGGACGATACGCTCGACGCTAACCACATTCTGTTCGACTTCACTTGCGGAGCGGACGAACCAGTTCTGCGGCCGCTTAGTTGCCAACACCTCGGAACGGAAAGAAAGCCACTCACCAGTGAACCTGTTGTGTTCAAAGCATATGACAGAACTAGACCGACCAATCCTGCATCAACGTTGCTGGTCATAACGGCAGAGACAGCCAAAGCAGCCGTGACAAAGATAATCACTGCTCCAACAAATTCCAATCTTACTGCAAGCCAACGGTTGACGGCAGTACTAGGAAGGTAGCACAACTGGTTGCGATCAATGCGGCGAGCATTGTTCGCAATGAAGACGGCTTGTTGGTCGTAAGCCCGGATAGTGGAAATTCCAGCCAAGGATTCTGAGAACCACGCAAAGATGGGTGAGCGGGACACCGCATCCAGACGCTTGAGTTCACGTGACGTCGCGAGATAGTACCTATTGATAATATCAGGATGATTCTGGAAGAAGAACAGAGCAATTCATACACGGTGATCTTGTAGTAAAACCATGCCAGAGGAACGACGGCGATCAAGAAGGGCGGGAAGCTGAACCCGATGACCAATAAAATAGAAGCGCAGACCGCGCTTGTGCGTATCATATTTTGGATCACTCGCGCCAGGATTTGATCGACAACATATGTATCACGAGAAAACAAGTTCAGGATACTGCAACAAGAGATTGTTCGAGCTCAGAAATCATTCCACAGTTGACTGATCTGACGCACCGTCCCGTTGGCGTTGTCTCGAAAAAGCTGAGAGGCGCACGCATGACCGAATGCAGCATCTGAAAAATAGATGAAAATTTTCATCCATACTTGGAACGCAACACTAACCGAATCATGAAGGTGCTTTGAGCTCCGAAGCGAGCAGAAAACCCAAATCAGAAGCGCAGCACATGCGCCTAAGAAAATGGCCATCAAATTGGACAGACCATATCCCAGGAAATACTTGTCGGTCAATCCCGCGTTGGCACCCATCTCGCGGTTATGCTCGCCCCAGAGCCTGAGCATTACGGTCGACATGACAGATACCACCTGCTGCAGAACCGTAGCAAGTACAAAGAACAGGAACCCTTTTTTCGATGCTGCTCGGAGGTACTGCGAGTACACTTCCATCTTGACGCGGCCCTGTTCACTGTGCTCTTTCGTGATGCCATCGGAAGACGCGTCGCGCAGCTTGGGCGCCGTAGCGAGGACAGCTTTTGTGAAACTTTCTCTACGCGATACCTTCTCTGATACAGATTCAAGTTCTCCAACAAGGGTGGCTTGCATGTCCCCCTCGCTGTAGTGGGAGTGGACATGCCGCTGGACCGTCCAGGTGTGGTCATTCCAGAGTTGGAACCGCTCGTGGCATGACCGTGACTGTCATGGCTCAATTAGATTGCATCGAACATCATGAATCGAAATATACGCACACAAGCTTGCGCACTTCACTATCCGGATTCAACATCAACTCATCGTACGAGCCACTCTCCAAGATAATACCGCGGCGCAGGTAAACAAGTTGATCGAAATACTTGAGGTACGAGATGCTGTTAGTGACAAGAACGCGCGCTTTCGTTGCAAGTAAGCCTTGAGGACCGATAACATGATCTGTTACATAGTATCATTAGAAAGAAGTCAGTCTGAGACAGATGCTCTTACTCACCAAAGACATGTCGGGCAACATGGGAATCGACGGCAGCTAAAACATCATCAAGGAGAACCCTGGAGGACGCATGCGTTAGCACCATACTATCTGTGAACAGAAGACACTTACAGATCTGCACGAGCATAGATCGCACGAGCAAGCGCGACACGAGCACGTTGACCACCACTGAGCTGAGAGATCATTTGCCTTCAGCTGATATGTTACTATCCTGAAGTACTTACAGTAATGCCTATAGAACGGACCCCATGAACATTGTTGGCTCGCCAAAGAGATGGTCAGAAACATACCCTTTTCGCCGACCTCTGTCAGATCACCCTGTGGGAGAAGCTCTAAGTCGGGCTTCAAAGCACAAGCTGTAGATAAAGGTCAGTCCAATCTCATACAATTAGTCATGTACATACCTTCAATAACAAGGTTATAGAACACCTCATCGTACTCGTGTGAAAAAAGGATATTATCTCGAACCGACGCAGAAAGAATCCTATTCGCTTGTGAGTGAACATACTAGAAAATGCCGCACATGTGACGCACCAAGGATTTTGAGCGGCATAAGCTACATTGCCGGACAAAGCCACCTCACCCTCTGCCTTTCGCATGTCCCCGATAATCGCTGACAACAAGCTACTCTTCCCGCTGCCCACACGACCAAGTACACCCACTAGTTCCCCCTTATGCACCGTCAAGTTTATATCTTCCAGAGCAGCTGAAATATCTTGTTTGTTCCACTGGAACTCGCCACCTTTGATTGAAAGCACCTGTCACAAATGTGAAAACGATCATAAGCAGTTAGAGAATTGCCGACCTCGTCACCAATGTTCAGAGTGCTTTTCTGCACCTTCACGAGGGCATTTTGTTGCAGCTCCTCAGCGTGCAGGAAATCTGACAGGCGTTTGACGGAAACAAGTGCCTCGATGATGTTCGACGTGACTTGACTGAACTGTGACACAGTCAACGATTGTTGAAGTTGCGATGCAATTATCACTCACCATAGCAAGTGGGAACTGGAGAAGCATAAACAGTGAGATCGCAGGGAAGATGACGTCAGCCGTGAGTGGTCGCGACGAGAACACAGATGCGGTGGCAAAAGAACTAAACGCGACGATTACTGAGAGACTTGTTTGTTAGTTGTGAGCAGCGAGTCAAAGGCGGGGGACACACAAGGAATGCCTCCCCAAAGCGTCGTGTTGAGAGCCTGATAGATGCGCAAGGATGAATACGGGCTACTCTGTCTTGAAATCAATGCGTACCGTTACGACCCCAATTTTCTTCAACATCTTCAGCTCCAAATCATTGCGCACATGCAGAACGCGGCGGATGAATGCATATTCCCATGCATAAAGCTTGATGCTGTACAAAGAACGATCGTTAATGAAATTCTCCGCGTACACGAGGCTGACGTACCTTTTAATATTGGCCAGAAGCTCGCTCATTAGCCTCGTTCGGCGATCGCGATTCTTCATTTGTTGTTCTTGCATCTTCTTTAGCATCCGTGCAATTGCCGTATTTAGCGGAATAGAGATGATCATGATCGCAACTCCGACAAAAGCTGACCATCCGAGAAGGTTGTACAACGATACAAAAGCCAGTGTAATCTGACGATAGTGTGAGCCTGGTTATTATAGGGAGTAATCTGCCTTACCTGGAATGGTCCAGAGATCGCAATCAGACCATAGGTGCATAGATCCTGTAGTCTACTCGCATCGACGGACATCAAGTTGACAATATCTCCAGATGCCCGACTCCCTCGCTCATCGCTAGAAAGCACGAGAGACTTTTTGTAGATGGCAGTCACCAAGCCAGCGCGGACACGCATACCTGTCTCGAAACAGATTTGGAAGTACTGTTTGTATTGTGGTCAGTGTCGTGAACACAATCACATTGGCTGGGTTACCTGGTGGAGAACAACGCTCTGCGCCATGGATGCCACAAAATGATGATAGCAACGACATATCCCTCGAGTGGACTCGGACCAACAAGGAGGTTAGACGCGCCTTTGGTGCTCTGATAGTTCGAGATGTATGCCAGGAGCCATCGGAGAAGTTGAGGTTGCAGGAATGCAAGAATATCCTGCAAGATTTTCAAGGCTGCAGCACCCGCATACGGGCCACCATAAGATAGGAACAATGCGAGCCATACGGACGAGCTGCAACATGGTCGGACAAAGAAAACCCTTTTTATCAAAATTGCACTCACTGTTTTTCCAGAGCATTCTCTAGATCGTTTCCGAGATTCTCTGACTCGTCACGGGGAAGCAAAGCAGGCAAGTCGTTTTCAGTGATGAACTCTTTCGAACCTTTCTGCATCAATGGCGTCAACCACGCAAATGACCAGATACTATATACATTTGCCGTGACTATCGGGCTCTCTGTATTATCCTGGACCGAATCATCAGGGGAGACGCACTCCAGCGCGTATGCCGGGAGAGAGAAAAGTTCGACGGCCCATTTTGAAAGAACTACGAAAAGACCCTTGGAAGCTTCGCCCTGCACGAAAGATCTAGTCCATATTGCGAGACCGACGGTGTAACAAGGCCAAAATAGTAGGAGGATAGTTGATGATGCCCGTGTCCGACGATGGTTCAGCCGGGTGAGTATCCAAGACGCAAGTAGCGCGAGTGGTTCGAGGATGTAAGGCCACACAACCGATGCTGTTCTCTTGAGTGACAAGACGATGAAGAGGTTGAAGCAGGACGCAACAATGGCCAGTCCCAACAAAATCTGCCCACCAAGTTAGTTCGAGGTAGACACATGAAGCTATTAGAACGCACCAGTTTCGCCCATAACATCCATCGACTTTTCCGCGAGATATCACGAGACGGAAGATATCTCAAAGCCCAAATTCTGCATGTTGCCGACAGTAGCAGTAAAGCCAAAAGAGATGTTAAAATGACGCCTTCCTCAAAGCAAAGAGTAAAATCAAGTTCACGAAGCTTTGATACGATGCACCATCCTTCAACGTCCCGACAAGACGCCATAAGGTGCGACAACGACTATCGATGGCGAAGCTGACTGATATAAATAATGGGCTATATACGGACCCGGAGGTAAGTCACATCAAAATTGTTGACACACGACTGTCCGATTACAAATTTAAAACATGTAATACTACTATGATTGCGTAACATTTTGTACACTCCTCAAAAACCACAAGTACTTTGTCTGGAATGCCCAGCTACCAGCTTGTATGAATGCCGACTGACGAGGAATCGATGAGATAGTTTCAAGGCCGCGACAAAAGCTTCGCGTGCTCACACTACGAAGGTTGAAGCTTTGAAGCCGGAGATTAGGGGTTTGTAGCGGACTGGGAAATCGGCTGATGCGGTACGAACTGGTCGTCCTCGTGATTTGGCTGATGTGAGCGTAGATGCGGCCAAATAAATTCAATTCAGTGCTTTAGCTTATGAGAACGCAGTGTAAGCTCGCTCCAGCATAAATAATATTGTCCGAAGCACGTTTGATTATCACTGCCTTTTGGCCTAGTAACGGTCGAGGGACGACAGTCTCGACTACTTACACATAGACGGTCAAATAAAAATTCATTCATTCATTCAACTTGCAGGTTCATTCACAGATAAGCTCACAAGCATGGCATACAATATTTACATAGAGACTACAGCGAGTGAACGTTTGAACCCGGAACAGCGTCTTCCGAGTCCGGGCCGAGGTTCACAAACAGTGTGAACGAGGTGGCCGCCGCTTCATGAAGACTGTGACGACTCGACTTCTGGTTTCGATAACGCGTCTTCGGCTGTAGAGAATGGATTCGGGATGGCGAACGGTCCGGCAGAGGAGATGCAGGCGCCTTTCTCGCAATAGCAGCGGAAGCAAGGTTCTTGATCGATAGATTCTCTCCAAGGGCCAAACGCATGCGACGCTCCAAACGGATTTCCTTCGGAGTGTGGGGTGCTTCTTTCTCCTTGATCACGAGTGACTCCCTCTTCAATGCGCTAGCTCCTAGTGTCTTCACGAGAGCTTTGCGGAGGTCGTGTGCTTTCTGGCTATTCGGACTTGGGACCGGATGATATGATGGACTGATGCTGCCGTGGCCTAATTGCGATTCTTTCACTTTGCGCCTGATTATACTTTTTGCAAGGACCTCGACATACTCTCTTCTCCTTAGGGTGTCTTTGCATACGCTCGAAACATTTTCGAGATGACGAGAGCTCCAGGGCAGCTGGGAAGCCAAGCGTGGAAACAAAGGTGCATATTTGATTAGCCTCATCCCGGGCACTCTCGGTGGATAACGTGGCTGCTCATAGATCGTGATAGTGCGCCAAGGAACATAATGACGTGAGCATACCAAGCCGAGAACACCAAGAATTTTCCCGAAGAATCTCAGGCTCTTCGACACGTATAGATCAACGCAATTAGATTCACTTGCCTAGAAGTAAACAAAGAAGAAGGTCTCAGAAACGTGCAACGAAAGACAAAAGGTTCAACGACATACCGGGAAGACTGTCATAAATCCTGCATATCGCCCTTTCTGGTACACATGCCATTTCGATGAGTGGTAAAATACGATCCTCTCGTAAAATTCCCCTTGGCTGATGAGATTGGCGAACTGTTTGAGGAATGGTCAAAGTTTAATACAAGTGTAGTAGTTCATAAATATCGCTGGCCTTGTACTGTGTTTCTTTACAAATCGTCAAGGACTCAGCGTTCCCAGGGCTGACGTCCCGCTCCACTGGCGCTCGACGGCGTAACTGAGGATTTTGGATGTCATAAACGCAATAAGACTGATCACTGTAAGGATAAGACGGTGGGCAACGTCCGTTATGGACATGACACTATGATCGACTGGGGGATGGTGAAAGGAGGTAGACTACTCACCATTGAGAATTAAATACAGAACATGGATCCGTTTCAGGCCAGGTCAGCCTCCGACGAAATTCAAGATTGAAGTCTCCGAACTCAATATTTGTAGCTGGGCAAGGGTGATCAATCACTTATCACTTTTAGCCCGAGTATAGTCCTGCATGAGCTGACGAACATGTTGAAGATATTGTACCTACTGGTGACTTGCTGTTTTCATACACCAGGCAGGTATTGCTTACATAATAGCGAAATCTAGACCGCTATCACGGCGGTGGGCCGGTGGCCTTTGTAAGGACCGAGTAGCCGCGTGGGCTTAGAGAGCGGGTTCGAGCTCGTCGTCGAAGGAATTTATGAAAGGAAGTGTCACTTTTGCTCAGCTGGACGCGTGGTGCCGGAAAGTTCCAGCAGGCTTCATTTTCCAGCTCTGACTCGACCCGTAAGGTATCTCATTGTCAGTGTAAGTACGATTTTTCTTCGGCGCCGACTTATGAGGGGAATCAGGAATCAGGATAGATCTCTGGGACGGAGAACATTTTGTACTGTATGTTACATGCTCCGAGAGTATTTCTGTGTTGTCTGTTCAGCACCTGATTAACACGTGGTGATATAGGAAACAGACAAAGATAGCCTGGAAAGTTAAAAGGACTATCAAAGTTCATCATGAGACCAAGAACCCGAAAGTGTGTGTGGTGTGGGAGGCGATTGAGACACGAATATCGCGTGGACAAGGTCGACCGCCGCTGTGCCTTTGATTTCGGCTGTAAAAGAATGTCTCAGTCCCAGTCAGAAACAACCAGCTGCTGTCAAATATGCCATGGTATTCCACTATGTCTGCGCCACTGTGTTGCGAACAAGGAATGAGACTTACTTATAGATAAGAACCAATGATGGCCGGGATATCTATACGAGGCTCAATCCGGCCAGGCCACGGATGATTCGTTTAACCTCTCTACCACGTATAAAGTAAGTATGCAACAACGACTTCGTACGTCCATTGTATTAGTTTCCCCTAGTGAGATCATAAGAGAAGGAAAATAGTCATTCCTACCATTGCTTGTACTCAAGGGATGGGATAACGTCCGAGTCACGAGAGAGATCTTTATTAATGATGACCGACAGTATACTCAGTAGATGCACAACAGACAAAGAACCAGAAGAAAGTCCAGCGTCCAGCGTGATTTATCGTTACACGAGGTAGTAACAACGACGGGGGGTGTGGTAGACGAGCCTGAGCTGTCCGTTGCAACTTGGAACGTTGTGTGACATTGCCATTGGGAGGGTGCGAACTACTTTTAGCAGCGTTTTTTGAGATTGGCTTCCGTTTTTCTTGCTGAGGCGTTTTTCCACGTGATATCATAGATGGGTTCAAACACTGGTGAAGGAAGACGGGAGCATACGCTGCCCTTGGCATACGGGACGTCAACTACTGCTGAGCTATGCTTGTGCGGCTCACTTGGCCTGCCAAAGAGAATATCTCCAACCCGATAGAAAAGTCGGGATCGGGACGATGTATCGTGGATGCGTGGTCATGCAGAAAATTGACAACATGAGGTCAGGAATGCATTACAGGATGAGAAGTCGACTAGTCAACGACGAGTAGTTGGGCAGGATGCTGTGTGTAGCCATCAAGCACCCACTGGAGTCACCCTGGGAGAGTGGAATCGATCATTACTTGAGAGAAACGAAGGACTTGACTTACGGACGCGCACAGGGACACGGAGCCTTTGTCACCCGCGTGTTCACTTTGCAGTCTATGTATTTGGTTTGACTGGGGTGGACTAAGGCTGTGCACCTGAAGCGCCCTTGAATTGCAAATTTTGTGGCGCACGCCAAGACTATTCCTATTTTTATTACTCAGCCCAAAATACAACTCGAACATTCGTCTAGTGCGTCATAAGACGACATCCTTATCGCGTTTCTCACTACATGGCAGAACCCAGAATGCATTTCAATCACTGCGACACCGTTCAAGGACCGTGGATGACATTCACTAAGTACCAGGGAGTATTCATTAGTCATTAGAGTGTTCCCCGTGACATCCAAAAAACTGATATCACACTAGGTGCCTGAGGCCATTTTCATATCGATGTAGCGAGTTTGATCCTGCGGAAGCAATTCGCGTGACACTCCTGTCTGTGAGCTCCACCTGGACCAAACCTGGACTCCGAGTGCGATGTCGGCGAGCCATTCGAGCATTCACGGTGCAACAGACGATGAGGAAAAGACGACCGCGAACATAGTGTGCTTATTGTAATTCACGAAACAATACGCCTCGCCCCCGAAGGTAAACGGAACACTTGTTGGTATAATCAGAAAGAAATATATACATCAATGGTCTAAAATACAACATATCTGCCAAGAAAATATTAACGAGGTAGTATCCAAATAATTTACTCTAGAATCCTCGGCTCGGCCCCTCGAAGGTTCTGTAACCTCCTCCATTGTAGCCACCTCCATAGCCACCACGAGCCTGTCCGCCATTCTGGTTTCCATAACCCATGTAACTGCCGCTGTTGTCTTGTCCTCCTGAACCACCATAGCCACCTCGGCTTGCCTGCCACCGTAGCCCCCGTACCACTGTTCGCTGTCCACCATACCCTCCACTGCTGCCACCGTACCCACCAGAGTAGCCTCCACGGCCATACGGTTGATGAGCGGTTAATAAGGACGTAGAACCTCCATACCCGGAACTACCGTCACGAGAGGGCCGCCACGGGGAGGACCACCGCGGTTTGGTAGCATTCCACGCGAGGGAGGGGCACTCCTCGAGGGGGTGGACCACCACGCGACTGACCAGAATAACCATACCATAGTTGAATTGGTGGCGTCCACTGGAGCCATAGCCTCCGAATCCTTGCTGGGGCCCTTGATGTACGGTGTTCGAGACTGAGTGGTGGTGTACGAGGAGACGTATGACGTCGGAGTTTGCGATTGGCCATGGATGCTGCCATACCCATGTCCGTTGTTGTAAGAGCCGTTCTGATACCACCTCGTCCGCGACCGCCGCGATCCATACCGCCCCCTCTGCCATGTCCTCGGCCCCTCCGAGCTAGATCCTCGCCAGTGAGCTGTCTCGCAGGTTTATAACCTGGAAGAAACATCGATCGATGGGGAGAGAGTTGCTTTGGGAAGAAGTATAACGCGGAGAGACAACGATCATTTTTGATATCTTGCAGGTTCGTGGAACTCAAGGGGAGTAATACGTCGAGCCAGGTAAACAATCGGGGTTTGGTAAACACTACCGCTAATGCCCTTGGACAGGTTGGTAGGCATGGGTTGGGGCTGAGTATTGTAGTCAGTAACAAAACGGCTCTGGTCGAATTGACGGCATACCTCTTTCTCCTTGCGCTTACCATACAATCCCTCGAAGAATGGATATTTGAATGTTCATCAGCGACAAATATGACAGTTTGACCCCAGCTATTTCTTCGGCCTCATCCTCAGTGAGCTTAGGTAGTGCTCGGCCATGGCATCTAATAACCTTTTCTCGTCTATGAAAGGCAAGAGAGCAACACCTTGCCAGACATCTTCTTCCCATTCATATCGATCTGGAAAGTCGATGGGTAGAAATCATGAATCGGAGATTCTTCGTTTGTCATGAGATCGTGGAAGACTTCAGGTATGTGCTTGCGACTGACGATACTGGTGAGCTACGTAGCAAAATTATTACTCAATGTGGACGTACCTAGCAGGGGGAAAAACACCCATAAGTTGCTCGTACGGTTTGAATGGCTGTCCGAGAGTAAAGTCGATTTGCATGTTTTCCAAACCTTCGAAGTCCGACGCGAAAGGTGCAAAATGATATGGATAATACCATTGCCATGAGGGGTTCTACTACCGAGTCAGCAAATAAAGGCGAATCGGCGGACGGAGCTCACCCCTTGACAGTAGTAATGCAGAACCCACGCGATACCTTCTACATAGTGCTTTGTTAGCCTTTGCACAGCAGAGTCAGCCAGTTTGTGCAGAAATCGATAACAAAAGTGCCCACTTTCTACGAAATCATTATCATTTTCTGATATGCCAAACTTTTGCTGATAGTATCGCTTCTTATACCCGGGTTCATACAATCTGAGGAAATGTTATTCACAGCATTGGATAATTTCACAGCTTTTTCATACCTCACGTTATCGGCCTGCTCAACTGAGCCATCGGCCTGACTACCAGGGCGTAAGACGCATCTTCGTTATCTTCAGACGACTCCTCATCAATGCCAGCCACGTCATCGGTATCCTCTCCCTCGATATCTTCGAGCTTCCGCTTGACACCAGCGACAGGTGTTACAGGCTCATCAGCTGGAAGGTTACAGGATCATTGGGCTCGACATCCATGTCACCAGCCCCATCATCGACAAATTCAAGTGCTGATGAAGCATTCCCAAACTCGGAATATCTCCGCCATCCATAAGCTCAGCGTCTGTTTTGGGTGGAGGAGTAGGAACAACCGGCTCAGGTTTAGGAGCAGAAGCACTTTGTTTCACAGGAATGAGTCCAGATAGCTCAGCCTTGAGCATCTCTGCAGCACTCATGTTCGCCATCCGTATAGCAGCTCGATTGGCAACTACATCACGATTCGAACCAGCCAGTGCTTGCGCTGAAACTGGAGCGACTTCAAGAGACTGAGCATTACGCGGCGCTCCGAGACCAATAGAGTCGGCCTTGGCAGCAAAAGCATTATCTGCACGTTGAGGAAGAGATGATAATGATGTAGTGGATGCAGTCAGACCAAGTTTCGCAGACGGAACGGCGAACTGAATATCGCCTGGCGTTCTCTCCAGACTCAGACTTTTCAATCTATGACGTTTCGCCTCTGATCTTGGCGTTGCTCAGCTGAGATATGGTAAGTTTCTAAGGCGTTGACGGATCACATCATAGATACTCACTCTCTTGTCGCTTACGGAAATCTCATCTTCTCGTCGTGCCAGTCCCTCTAATATAATCTGCACACGACTAAGCACTAGTTGACCGTGGTTCGTCAGATATCCACCCATTCTGGGCAACTCCATCTTCCAGATCCTCAAGAGAGTATCAATCGCTCCTTCGCGAATCTCAAGTGACGGCAAATGCGGCAAGAAATCGTTGCCGACAAAGAATATCAGTAACACCCAGTCATCAATAGCCTGTTCCAAATCAAAAGGGAAGGGCGTATTGTTCACATTCAACTCGGATTCCAGATACTCGCGCAGAATGGCGATATCGAGGAAAATGAACGGTTTTTTTTCCGGTGGAGGAGGCTTTTCAATCTCTGATTTCAGTGCTGTACATTGAGCGGCATAGTGACCTTCTTGTCCACACATTCGGCACCCGGAACCTTTGTCCTGGCAAATACATCTTCCCGCAGTACTCGGAAATATGGTTCATGGGTCGCGAGGGCGAGCATGATGAAATCAGCATCCTGAACATACGGTCAATAACACAGAACACGATAGCGGGAAATCACTGGCAACCCACCAAACCATAAATTACGTGTCGAGTATTAGGCTCATGACCGGGATTTGTGCGTTGTCTGCGTATGAAGTCCATAATCTTATGCTCTCCTTCTCCAGGCACACTTGCATCCGAGATAATGACTTGCAGCTATACCAGAAATGAGTCAGAAGGATTCCTAGAAAATGTTCACTACGTACGTCTTTCCACCCTGGATCGGCATTCATCTTCTCCACAACCCAGTACCGTAGCGATGCTGTTAAAAGGTTCATAAACGGCGTACCGGGTGTGATAGCGTTAGAGTCCCAAGATTCCTTCTTTTTCTCGTCATCAGTAATAATTTTACCCATAGCTGCAATGATGAAATCGGTCAGAAACACAGCATAGATTGGCTCTGAGAACGACGTACCTTCCCACTCAGCGACAGCAAGTTTATGAGCTTCCGCCTTGTCTTTTGCTACTTGAGCAGTCCTGAACCGTCTACCTCGCTGTTCATTCATCTTGGCACGAGGTGCAACGCCATCTAATTGCACACTGCAGTAAGTTCGTGGTATGAGACAACATAAATGTAAAGCGCACCAATAGCCATGAAAAGAAGTTTGCGCGGCCGTACCATGTTAACCACTCTGTTAGTGTATTTGAAAATTTCAAGCATCATTTCCTCCTCCGTTTCGGGAGCCGGCTGCGGAACGAGTCAGGGAGTAAAGCAAATTTATAGAACGAAGTATGCGTACTTTGCCCTCGGGATGAGTACAAGGATGAACCTTTGTGCGTACGGATGGTCAGCACGAAAAACGTATTTACTACTATCACTCACGATACCGTTCATATCCAGGTATAAGCTGTCGAATTCCTCACCATTGGGGTTAGGTTGTGTGATGTCAACGGAAAGTTTGATAGGATCTCCAGCTGCATCGAGAACTTCCTCCTCAGCTTCAATGACAGATGATACTGGTAGCTGTTAGCCAAGCAAATACCAGTTAAGCACCGGTTGCTCACCAATTTTCGGATATTTCTTGCTCAACCAACGGAACAGTGCGGGAATGCCCTATAAACAAGGTCAATGAAAGCCCAATTTGCATGTTTTAGAGAACATACCATATTACCGTAATTCCGATATAAACGAAGATTATAATGTGATCGTCCACGAGCAAGGACTCTAGCGCGCCGACTGCCACAACAAAGCAAAGTGATGGTCGTGAGAATATACGCTGATGTAATTATGTGTGAGCCGGGACACCATTTGTCCAACCATGCGATGCTGGAATCATCCGATGCTTCAAGGCACTATATCGCCGTAATTTTTGCGCGCGTGCTATTGATCTTGACGAAGCTGGCGAACGGGATATTTATAAAATTAATATTCTCGAAGGCATGACAATGGCGAAGCAAGCATGGTATGCTGTCACGTCCGAAACCATCAAACATTGTTGGGATCACACTGACATTCAAGTGTAAGTCATCTTTTGACCTCATTTTTTTGGGTGCTCAAGTCTATCACAGTGATCCAACGACTAACGCTGACACACGGCCTCACACGGATCCACTTGCGTGGAACATCGTCCACAAATTCGCAACTACCGAAATGTCCCTTCCCAATACGGAGAACAAGCTACAGGCTCTTCTTGGCGAGCGCTACATAGATTCTGATTGGAGACCGGCCCTCAAAGCTGTAATGGATGCTGAAGGAGATGTGGAGATGGCTTTAAATGCCATTGATGCACTTATGCAAGCTGCATCTCGTCGTACCGGCCTCAAAATTCGTATTCCCGCGCGCTCACAACAAGCTGCCCAGCTATCTTCTACCGAAGCTGCGCTTATGCAATCAGTCCGAGAACTCCAAGCACGCAATCGCATTTTCGGTACCTTGCCAACTATTGATGAACTTCTGGACCCCGCCGAGGAGAGAGATAAGGGAGAATTCTCTGCTTTTGAAGGTGGTGACTCATCCATTGCAGACACGGTCCGCCACGAAATTGCCGTTGCAAATGGTGAAGTTATCGAGGTTGATTCTGATGACGACGACGACGACGAAGCGGATCCATCAATCACTCGTCAAAATATTCTCGATTTGTGCCAGCAGCTTGAAGTTGGATGCATGCAATATGGTGATCCTCAATTTTCACTTGATTTATCATCACAACTTCGAAAGTTTCGCGCGAACCTACGACGCGAAGAACTACTTAATGCTAGACAAACTTCTTTAGAACAATTCTTCTCGGTATAATACATGTACTTCTGTAGGACTATGGACGATTTTCTGTCACACTTTTGGCGGAGGTCACATGCGTCACAATAGTGTGACACATATGCTATTGCATATGTCTCATAATGCATAAGGTCCTGTTTTGGACAGCGAATATTATAATTCAATTCAAAATTCGACCATCATGTGACACTGCACGTGATGTATTTGGTGACCTAGATTCCGCCGACTGTTCCGACTGATTCTGATTATTGATTAACTTAATACTACTGAATTAGATCTTGCACTGCAACCATCACCGCAACTAAGCATGGACCTCGAAGCACAAAGTGACTTGCGTCGGAAACACCTCATTCTTCTTGCGATAACAATCGCTATCGCTCAGATCACCTACTACTACAAGTTGCTACTTACATCCCGCGCTGAAAAAGTGCCATACCACACATCAATCTTAACAGGGAAGGCATGGGTGATTGAACTGATTACTGGTCACCCAGATCGTATCAAACATAATTTTGGCGTCCATCTTGAAGTCTTTGAGAGCTTGGTGCAGACTCTTCACAAGCATGGATTTGTTCAGTCGCGCAATGGCATCTCGGTCGACGAGCAACTTGGTATCTTTCTTTACACATGTGTGACTGGACTTTCATCTCGCCTCGTTGGGGAGAGGTTTCAACACTCTCCAGACACCATAACAAGGTAGTACATTCACATCTATTGATCTAATTCATTTAATATGACCATGTTCTAGATATTTCAAGCGGATGCTCTTTTTCTTTTCATCCCATCCGTTCTACACATCGCAAGTTAAGTTTCCTAACGAAAATACACCAATCTCCGCAATGATACATGACAACCCGTCATTCCGGTTCTTTGATCGATGCATCGGTGCCATAGATGGCACCCACATCCGTGCATTCGCATCACTCGACGACCATGTCGTCCTGCGCAACCGAAAGGGATTCTTGTCCCAGAACTGTCTGTTCATCTGCGATTTCCAGTTTCGCTTTACATATTCTCTCTGTGGCTGGGATGGCTCAGTCGCTGACGCATCACTCTGGAATGACGCACGCAAAACCGACTTATACATGCCTGCAGGGAAATATCTTCTCGCAGATGCCGGTTTTGGCACTTGTGACGCACTACTGATCCCTTATCGAGGCGTGCGCTATCATCTGAAGGAGTGGCGTCAGGCGAACCTTGCGTGAGTTTTCTCTGAGTCTCCTTAGTACTTAGTGTGATTAAATTATATGTACAGGCCCAGAGATCCTAAAGAGCTATTCAATCTACGACATGCTTCGCTACGCAACGTTATTGAACGTATTTTCGGAGTCCTGAAGCGTCAGTGGCGGATTTTACAGGTTGCGCCAGAATACAGCATGGAGATTCAAGCACGGATCCCAGCAGCGCTTTGCGCTATCCACAACTTCATTCGCCAGCACGATCCCGACTTCTTCGACCCCGAGGAGGATTATGATCTCGCGGAGAATGATGATACTCATGGTGCGGTATTGGGCACACTTTCAGAAGGACAGCCAGATGCTGGGGAGAGAAGGGAGGCAGACAACCGTCGAGATGGAATCGCTGCAGCGATGTGGACCGATTATCTTGCGGAGCGCGCACGTCGGGGGCTGCTGTAACTGTAGAATAGCCTGCTATACAGTTTTCATAGGGATCGAAGTTCAAAGTACTAGTACGTAGTACACAACAGTCTATCATGTAATTTGGTAAACGACAATGAATGTATCATGCATATCACACAGCTGGCGCCGCTTCTGCTCCAACCAGGCACGTCTTGTCTGCTCATTTAATGAGCAGAAAAGGACCGCCTGGCTCTCATGATCCGCTAAATAGTTAGCGATAGCCAGCTGCTCTTCAACACTTTCAAAAAGATCGCTGTTAGCATATTGGTTGAGGAGGGCGATAGCCTGCACGAGCCCGGCCATTGAAACTTGCTGGGGTGGTGATGGTAACTGCTGGGGGGCTGACAGCCCCATGTTCTTCTGCATCTCACGAACTACAGTGACAAGATCCTTCATACTTTCCGCGCCTTCCTGCTGAACTTTCAGCGTTGCAGATGGAGGACGACTCCGTTTCGAGTGACTGGAGCCTGCAGCGCTTTCAGGAGAGAGTGCGCTATATTTGCGCTTTGCTCCACTAGTATCGCTGACACTTGTCCATGCTCCCACTGAGGAGCCAGCAGAGTGAGAAAGATAGGTGGATGGGACAGATGGTGAGATGGATTCCGGATCCATACCCTGACTTGAATTTGCACTGGCCAGTAAGCCTGTGTCTGGAGTGCGCATGGTGGTGAAATTACGGTTAGGGGTCTGGGGGACGATAAAGCCAGTGGTAGTAGATGTGGTGGGACTTGGTGTGGGATTCAAGTTGAGGGCGGCACTAGTACTGGTGGAATGGGGTCGGAAGACGTATTTGCCTTTCCCCTGACTAGAAACCAGCTGCTCCATAAGGGCGAGGTGGGAGAATCCTTTGTTCCTGAAGGGCTTTGCGGTGGGATGGTGCTGCCAAAAGAGATGACATTGAGTACATGTATTAGAGCTCCTTTGTACGATACTCACCTTGATGTATCTGACCCAGACGTCATCATCTTTCAATGCAATACCTGCCCCATTTTCATCACTCCATGTGAATCCCGATGTATTCTTGATATCAACTACAGCATTATACAATGTTTTCAACTAGAAAGATATTGCACTGATGTTAGTGCCAGCGCCGATAAGAAATTTGAGTTCTTTTATGTAAACATACCGATGTCCATTTGTTCTTGCACACTGTCCCAGTCTTTACTGCACCCCTTTGATCAGGGAATTTCTTCTTCAGATCTTCTGCTGCTGCATTGAAAGCAGGTGCCTTGAAGCCACCATCACCTGAGGAAGAAAGAGCGCCCAGAAGAGACTCAAGCAATGCTGTTTCCTCCTCCTTTGTCCAGATCGCAGCAGCCTTGCGGGATGTGCCAGTCCCCTCAGCTTTCTTATCAGCAGGACCTTGAGACCGAAGGGAGCGTGTAGAACCAGTACCAGACTTATCAGACATTGTGATGGAATTAGTGTGCCACTCGACACGGTGAACCCGAGGTTCACAGCTGGCTTACGTGTAGTGTCACATGATGGTCGAATTTTGAATTGAATTATAATATTCGCTGTCCAAACAGGACCTAACGTTTTGGCGATCCCAACGGTATGCATTATGAGCATTTCAACTGTACAACCATTCCCATTTGGAGTCATCACATGGTTTTCTATCCTTGAGGAAAGAATCCGCTTTGAATACCGCCCTCGCATTACCTTTTCACAACATAATTACCGTGATATCACTAATGTACCTCTTGGTATACCGTGACTTGCTATAGTGTCCCATTCTGTGTGACGGTTCGTGCAACACCTTCGGAAATTGTCGTCCCGGCCAATGTTGTCCTCAGGTCTGTGTGAAACAATGCACTGGTTTGTGTTGCGAGCTAATCTAGCCCATAAGTAGGCGACGTTTAATCTGGAAATGGCAATCTTGCAATATAGCCGCACGATAAAACCGTTGTCAGTATCTTAGGTCTACAACAAGCTAACATGTATTTCAGCTTAGCAATCAGCACTCACTGATGGTTTCAACCTATATACTACCCCAAGATGATCTGGAACACACGACACGTTCTTGATCGTTAATGGACGGGGATGAAACTACGAAACAGGCACAGCATGCTCTGTTCCTGGATCGCCTAGTCACTGCCTGATCAGCGCTTTGACGAGCTACTAGTACATCACTCGGTTTGCTTCTCACAGTGACAGTATGGGTTAGAAGCTAGCATAACATCCCCGCTATGTCACCCGTTCTGTCAAGGTGATCATTACAATTATACACGTTGCCTAACACAGATAACATCAATATACACTTTTGATCGGTTTTAAGACACTTGGACAGGTCAGCGCCCACAGCGTATGGCCGCCTGACTAGGGGTCACTAGCTATCGGCATTCCTATACTTGACGAGTTGTCTTGGTTGTAGCAACCTAGCATTCGCACTGCTATGGGATATCTGAGGTCTGTTGGCTGTTCTAACTGAGTTAGTTTATGTTGTGCCATCCGAGTCATGATTTCATGGTACGCCACCATTCTTCAAGGTGTCGGCAGACAGTTTCTAACCCCACGAGCAGTACACTGTCGGTATTCAGATGTCCAAGGCGCTGAAGATCGCTGAGCAACCATTTCCGGGCCTGGAGAATTGATCGAGGCAACAACAGCTTTGAATCGGGAAACACTCAAGTCTATCTACCTCCCTGCGAGATAAAAGCTGCGAGAAGTATGCATCACAATCTTATCCTGCATCCCACTACTCTCCCGGGTGAAGAGAGTGCTACCTATTGTAAATATTCACAATGCTTATTCCTATTTTACTCGTTTCCCTCATTTCATCAATCAACGCTGCATCGATAGCATCTCGTTCGCAGTCCTACCCATTATCTCAGCCAGCAGTGCTTGGCCCCAAGACTAGAATAACCATAGGTAATAAGGTCATCGCTCCTGATGGCTTCGAACGCTCGTGAGTCTATTGCAATGGCACGCGAAGATCACTGCTGATCTTGAATAGAGCAACTCTAGTTGACGGTATATTCCCTGGACCATTAATTGCAGCCCAAAAGGTGAACATCCATTGATCTCTCCTTTCGTGCACCAGTGCTGACCTCACATCAGGGAGATGACTTTGCCATCGAGGTGGTCAACGAGCTCAAAGACGAAACGATGTTCAAGAGTACTAGTGTCGTAAGCATCATTAAATCATCCACGTTGTCGATCGATTAACCTTGTTTACTGCAGCACTGGCACGGTATCTTCCAGAATGGGACGAATTACGCCGATGGGGCATCCTTCGTTACACAATGCCCCATTGCGCAAAATCACTCTTTTTTACACTCTTTCTCCGCTCCGAATCAGGCAGGCACCTACTGGTATCATAGTCATTATTCTGTCCAATATGAAAGTATCACTCGAACTTTGCGCATGCAGTAGAGGACTGACCTCTTTAACAGTGTGATGGTCTGAGGGGACCCCTTGTAATCTATGATCCTGATGACCCTTTGGCATATATGTATGATGTCGACGATGGTGAGCGAACAACTGATTCATATTTACCCTCTGCTGACCATCTGTTGTTGCCAGCGAGTACCGTAATCACACTTTCTGACTGGTGAGTCTCATGCATATTGGTGATCTTCCTGCTCAGTGTAGTGTCACTAGGTATCACGTTGTGGCTCCGGTCTTGCGCCACATCATAGGCACGACCGCCAACTCCTCGCTCATCAACGGACTCGGTCGATACGCTGGCGGACCCATGTCTGATCTCGCTGTGATCAATGTCGTGCCAGGAAAGCGATATCGCATGCGCCTGGTTGCAATGTCATGCGACCCCAGCTTCCATTTTTCCATCGATGGCCACAACTTGACCGTCATCGAAGCAGATGGACAGCTGACCGAACCCCTGGTAGTAGATGAGCTCCGGATTTTTGCGGGCCAGCGCTACTCTGTGGTTCTGGTAGCTGATAAGCCGGTGGATAATTACTGGATGCGCAGTCTTCCTAATTTGACAAAAGCCTCCTACGAGGGAGGAATGAACTCTGCAATCCTGCGCTATCAAGGCGCCCCGATTGCCGACCCGACCACGGTCTATACGGCATCCAAGAACCAATTGAATGAGACTGACTTGCATGCTCTGATCAATCCCGGCGCCCCTGGCATTCCAGGGTATGGGAAGGCAGACATCAACCTCAACCTCTCGGTTAAGAACTCCAACGGCTCATTCTATGTCAATAATGTCACTTTCCAATCCCCCACCATTCCTATTCTACTCCAAATTCTCAGCGGAGCTCGAGAACCGTCTGAGCTGCTTCCAGAGGGGAATGTCATCGTTCTAGAGGCTAACAAAGTGGTAGAGTTGACATTGACAACAAGCGGTCCAGGTGGACCTGTACGTGTTTCCCCTTCCTTCAACTCTTATGTGGCTGACATACTTGTACCAGCATCCCATACACCTTCATGGGGTAAGTTAGCTGTAACTTCGACGGCATGGTTTCAGGCTGACTGATGATCATTAGCATTCCTTCGATGTCGTACAGAGCGCAGGGAGCAGAACCTTCAATTATGTGAACCCCGTTCGTCGCGATGTAGTCAGTGCTGGCAGCACCCCTGACCAACAAATGGTGATCCGATGGACGACGGACAATTCTGGCCCCTGGTTCTTGCATTGGTATGCCATCATTTGATCTAGTTGTCAAGAAGGATACTAACCCCGAACCAACAGTCACATTGACTGGCACCTCGATGCGTATGTTTGTCCACGTCCTCGTGAAAGAAATAGCTAATCCTTAAATCCAGCGGTTTTGCGGTGGTAATGGCCGAAAGTCCCTCTGACACCCGCGCACATTTGAACCCCGTTCCAGGTACGAAATATACGGGTAAAATGTACTTCCATGGCTGAACTGCTTCACAGAGGATTGGCATCAGTTATGTCCGGCCTTTGACTCTTTATCACCCTCACAGTTAGGGGCGGAGGTCGGGAGTCCTATGAAGAAGCATCCAAAATCAGCACACTTCTCTTCCCGCCATCACCACTTCCTTAGATACAGTAGTAAACGTCCTAATCATTTTCATCTCTTAGGGGGTATACTGGGGTAGCATACTGATGGACAATCTCTACTTAGCATATTTTACTCTACATAGAATAGGAACCGCTATAATTAACTCTCCCCGGTAATATCCGGTAATATTATTATACCAGGCCGAATTCCTTGACCTTCCTTTGTCATGACAACGGTCAATGCATGCTGCCGGAAATTCGTATTATTTCTCTCTGAACAATATCTAAGGACAGGAAAATTTGAAGCTTACCACATTACTCCACTAGTGTTCCCTCGACGTTCGAGCATGCCAGGGACCCAATACTCACCGACCTAACGCTTTGTGAGATACTTTTTCGATCTGGCGGCAGAGGCACGCCACGGCACCGCGACAGCTCATTCCTCTATATCAGTTTTCACCTGATATAGTACAATAAAGCATATGGAGAACATGAAAAGGGCTACTGGGACCGGTCACCGCGCTGGTTAGTCGGCATCACATATCCACAAGGATCTAACCATTCTAGGGTTACTCCACGTAGACTCTGGGGCCAAAGTCCACCGTGGCTGCGGCAGTCTTGGCTTCCATACTTCCGTGCACAGGTACAAACCTCAACCTTAAACCTATACGCTCCTATACATCAAGAATGCAACACCCTACCAAACCAACCAAAGTCGCCTTGACAAGCGTTCACTGCCAACAGGCCCGGTACATTGTACAGCCCCATCCACTACATCACAGTTCCTGGTGTCTGACAGTTGTTACTTACAGGAGCTCGGTAGTAGTAAGCGACTACTACATATTGATGATGCGGTTCGCGTGGACTCAGCAAGAGACCAGTTCGAGAAACGTGTCGAATAATTTGATCCTCATGCATCGGCGAAGATCCGTCATCCATGATAACAACAAAACGCTCTCCGGATTGCTCGCATCCTGAAATCGGATAGAACCCACTCAACGCATTGTGTTCGCCCACTCTGGACTCTCGCGGTGACTTGTTGATCAAACGAGCAAGATCAGTCAAATCGCGCCCAAACGAGACGGATTGAAATTCCGTTGCATTGCATGGTGGCGTGAAGTCAGGCACGGAGCCGAGGACACTTGTCAGGGGATGCACGTGGTGCGCACGGTTAGCTTCAATCGAGCGGCCAGGTAGAACAATTGAACTTCATTTCCAGTGTTCTACCGCTGGTTTGAATTGATGTATATGAATCCCTACAGGCACCAGAACTGGCTAATCTAAGTCATCATTCAATCTGCCGAATGACGACCATAGATAAATTAGGTCCTTCCAAGCCAGAACTTTCCAACTGAAAGTGACTCGGTGCCACTTGGCTGATCTTTCCGAACTTCCGTCCCGGTTCTCATTACTCCCATATGAGTGCTATGGTCAAACTTGGCATGGCGGGCTGTGGGCTTGTGCACCAATTAACTAGCCGGGGCTTGGCATTTCACGACTGTAACCTTTTTACGGTGAAATTTGTCACTCGCAGCCGAAGTTAGAATGAAGACTTCTATAAGAGCAAACCACATTGAGGTGAGTCCTTATGATCAAGTGCTTTCCATCCCTTTGTACTCAATACAATGCTCTTCCTTAATGTCATTTTCATGCTATGGTTTCATCTAGTATCTGCTGCATCCACCATCTCACGATCCAATCCCTATTCACTCAACTCTCGTTCATATACACTAGGCCCCAAGACTGACTTGGTAATTTCTAATAAAGTCATATCTCCAGACGGGTTCGCGCGCTCGTGAGTTTGTCTTTTGCCGTGTTCCTTGCATCTTAATCATTGATATAGTGTAACGCTTGCCGGAGGAACGTTTCCGGGTCCAATCATCACAGCCAGAAAGGTCCCTTTTTATGCCAATTCGATCGAGCCATCAGACACTGATTATAGTTGAAGGGAGAACACTTCGATATCAATGTCGTGAACAGACTCACCGACAATGAAATGCTCTTGAGCACCAGTGTGGTGGGTAAACATCTGTTCGGTACTCATGCATCAGGCTTATCCGAGTCTGTTTAGCATTGGCACGGAATCAGGCAGAATAGGACTAACTATGCGGATGGAGTCTCGTTCGTTACTCAATGCCCTATTGCGCAAAATCACTCCTTCCTGTACTCCTTCGAGGCTCGGAATCAGGCTGGCACCTTCTGGTATCATAGCCATTACTCGGTCCAACAGTGGTATGTTGATAAGAAATGTTTAACTCCGTGATCAATGATCCGAACCCTTTTAGCGATGGACTCCGCGGAGGTTTTATTATCTATGATCCTGAAGATCCCCTATCCTATTTATACGACGTTGACGACGGTACAGTGACTACTATCATAGTCATGAATTCGCTCATTTATGTAAAACATTCACAGAGACCACCGTCATCACTCTTGCTGACTGGTACATCTCAGAACTATTTATGACTTGCATTGCGCTCACCAATTGATCATAGGTACCATACAGCTGCCCCTGTTTTAGGCCATATAATTGGCACCAATGCATTTTCCATACTCATTAACGGTCTCGGTAGATATCCAGGGGGACCACTGAGTGACCTTGCAGTGGTCAGTATCGAGTACGGGAAAAGATATCGCCTACGCCTTATAGCAATGTCTTGCGATCCCACCTTTACGTTCTCCATTGACAACCATAACTTGACGGTAATCGAAGCGGACGGTGAACTGACGCAGCCCCTCCTCGTGGACTCGCTTCAGATACTTGCTGGACAGCGATACTCTGTTGTACTCGTCGCGAACCAACCGGTCGACAACTACTGGATACGGGCGCTCCCAAACACTCCAGGCTTGAACAACTTCAACAACAACCAGAACTCTGCTATCTTGCGATATAACGGTGCACCCGTTGCGGAGCCTACTACAAACCAGACCACCGGTACCAACCCGCTCTCCGAGAGCAATTTGCATGCATTCATCAATCCTGGTGCACCTGGGATTCCAGAGTACGGAAAGGCAGACATCAACTTGCATTTGGTGGTCAACATCAATGCTGGGGTATATTCGGTCAACGGCACCCCATACATCCCTCCCACGGTGCCCGCATTACTTCAGATCCTCAGCGGCGCACAGCATGCAACCGATCTCCTTCCAACAGGAAGTGTATATGTTCTAGGGGCTAACAAGGTCGTCGAATTGACGATGCCAGCTGTTGCTGCTGCTGGTCCTGTAAGTTTCCCGCACGTTCACCACGTTACACACATCTCATGGCATCCATCTCCTTAGCATCCGATTCACCTTCACGGTGTAAGTATTTCTGGTTACCAGTTGACATCCGATTGCTCACTGTAGTGATAGCATAGCTTTGATGTCGTACAGAGCGCCGGAAGCAGTTCTTTTAACTACGTCAATCCCGTACGCAGGGATGTAGTATCCAATGGGCTCCCAGGCGATCAGATGGTGATTAGATGGGTCACAGATAATTCCGGCCCGTGGTTCCTGCACTGGTAAGCACTGCGATATTGATGTATCTCGCACTAGCACTGATCTCATCATTTACATAGTCATATTGATTGGCATCTTGACGCGTACGTGTCTTGAGCACTGACATCTTCGACAGCCGTAATCTGACACGTGTTGCTAGTGGTTTCGCTGTAATCATGGCCGAAAGTCCTTCGGATACTCAGCGGCATCTGGGCCATATACCCCGTAACTATTCGATTGTCCATCTTATGCTCCGCTTTAACTGATGGTGTACACAGATGCATGGGACGAACTTTGCCCGACATATGACTCGTTAACCCCAGCTCAAATTGGAGCGCAGAATTCGTATCAGGAAGCACAGAATATGAGCACAAGGCTATTTCCCCCTGTTATATAGTGTTCATGGAATAGCACCATCAGGACTCTCATAATTGAGATATACACAGTAGCACTATCAATGACAATCTATCGTGGGCCATCACATGCAGGTGCTCTCTGTATTTGATGCGAGCTGCTCAGATTACGTTCTAATGAGCAAGCCACCGTGACATGAAGCCATACCGAATGCTGTTAGTACCCACCCACTAACCGCAGACACAGCTGGAAGCGTGCTCTGTTAGGCTCCCTAGGCAGACGTCCAAATATAGTTGTTCCTTTCTTGCCATGTGCTGTATGTCGGCTGCTGGCAGAAGGTCGCCCATACGGAATCTACGCGATTCCGATAATAACTGACAGGATGAACCAGTGCGTGTTAGACGGTAAGCCGTGTCACGGAGGACATGCAGGAAATGGCTAGTCTGCATAAAATCTGCACAGACTGCGTGCCAAAGTCCGGGGACGTGTCTGCGTAATTTAGTCAAGACTGTCGCTTAACAAAAGGTGGTAATACTGAAAGTCTGTGTTTTAGTATCGCGGACGGTATTTATGTAGATTATGGGAACTCCAGTAAGCCAGTGTGCTTGCAGTCTGCGATCGGAAGGATCCGGGCGGTCAAAGGTGTCTGCATGATCGCAACCACCCTGCCATCTACGTCAGCCACCAATACGTATCCCGTCATGTCAACCGTCATGCCATCCCGTCATCCTTGTCAGCTTGCCGTCACGGTTCTAGTCATCTTGAGGCAGGACATGGTAGCTACAGGCTGGGAGCTGCAGACAACGGCATAGTGTTGACAGACACGCATGAAATAGGCAAACACAGTAGTAGACAGACAGGCCCGGGGAAGCGTGAGAGACTCGCAGGGACAAGGAGAGATGGAGGCAAAGATCCTGATGGCAGGCAGGCGGGATGATAGTGACGTAGTACGGCAGCCTCGACAGACTTCCCAGCACTTTCTGAATCCGTGCAACTCGCTGACAGGACACGAGTATCCACTTTGCACACAGACCGGCCGAATCCTGCACTCTCTGGTATCCCGGGTGGACCAATTAGATCAAAGCAAGTGATGAGAATACGAGGGTCGTTCAAGGCTTAGTAATCTGCATCAAGAGTAACTTTGTTCACACTCTAAAACTGATGCCGCTTCGGGGCCGCAACCTGCAGCTGGCACGATCGTCGATGATATGTACGGCTGATCATTATTTGAGTCTAACACCTGACTTCTACTCCCGCCAAGGGACAGACCAATCCGAGTTGAGCTCAGTGTTTTCCCGTGGTGAGTGGCTTTAAGATCGGCCAAGAGCAAGTGTGGGACTAGCCTGGGATGGCTTGGTGTGAAGTCGGTGCTCGATTATGGGACTTTGGGAGTCTGCCTAGGAAACAAGGGGGACGGTGGTGCGGCCTGGGACCAGATTGCAGAACCACAGTCTCCGGGAATCACATACTTGTTGATCCCGAAGTGAATGTACTTCCAAAACTTGAATGTCGTATGGTTGTATCGAACGTTTTTCCAAGGATTATGCCCTAATTTAGTAAGTATGCACTGCGATTAGTAATGGGTGATATCGGACGAGGGAGAGGCTTATAATCAATCTCAAACTCGTTTCACTACTCCATCGGTAGCTTAATAAGGTACCTTTTCGCTCCCATTTTAAAGGCTGTTCTGACGCTCTTTCCATCTTGTTCCGGATCTACTATTATCGCACTCTCGTCGATTCATCATGGGTGTCCTCGATATCGTTCCCGTTAGTACAGTCAATCATCGGGCAAGCTGATCCACTGACGCCCTCGTAGGCTGGTGTCCTAACTGGAGATAATGTTCGCAAGTTGTTCGACTACGCAAAGGAGAACAAGGTACATTTCTCTCGATTCACTGTATCCTTTATCTTAATGAGGCGCCTTGCGATTCAACTTCAATAGTTTGCCATTCCTGTGAGTGCCTTCCCTATCGGAGGTAAAGATCCTGCTGAAACGATGATATCTTCACCAGGCTATAGTGAGTGACGAAATCAATCAGAGTCTCCTGGCTTAACTCCGTCAAGAACGTCACTTCCTCATCCACCGCTAACGCGGTCTTGGAAGCCGCAAGGTCAGCAAAAGGGCCTTAGTCATTCACGAAATGCTCATATCCAGCTCCGCAGAGACATCAAGGCTCCAATCATCCTCCAGGTCTCTCAGGGTGGAAGTGCCTACTTCGCCGGGAAAGGTCTTTCAAATGACAACCAGCAAGCTTCCATTCTGGGAGCTATCGCTGCTGCCCACATTCGCACAGTCGCGAAGGCCTACGGCGTGTGAGTCTTACCTTTGCCTGGGATCTATGTTATTTTGATCCACGATGGATATCAGGCCTGTCGTTCTTCACAGCGACCACTGTGCCCACAAGCTCCTTCAATGGTTTGATGGCATGCTTGCTGCCGATGAGGCTTATTTCAAGGAGCACCAAGAGCCCCTTTTCTCTTCACACATGCTTGACCTGTCCGAGGAGCCAAAAGAAGAGAACATCGCAACTTGCGTCAAGTACTTCAAGCGCATGGCACCTATTGGTATTTGGCTAGAGATGGAAATTGGTATCACCGGAGGTGAAGAGGACGGTGTTGACAACACTGGTGTCGACAACGCATCCCTCTACACGCAACCCGAGGACATCTACGATGTTCACGCTGCTTTGAGTTCTATTAGCCCCAACTTCAGCATTGCTGCTGCGTTCGGTAACGTGCACGGCGTCTACAAACCTGGAAACGTCAAGCTCCAGCCTGAGTTGCTGGGAAGCACCAAGCTTACAGCAGCCAAAAACTCGGTGGCAAGTCCGAGAAACCTCTCTACCTCGTGTTCCACGGTGGTTCCGGGTCAACCAAGGAGGAGATCAAGACTGCAGTCGACCATGGTGTCGTCAAAATGAACGTTGATACTGGTAAGTCTGTTAGGTTTAGCAATGAATTCAGTCGCTGACGCGGAAACTGTCACTCAGATACCCAGTTTGCTTATCTCGCTGGTATCAGGGTACGATTGACCATCAGTCCTGGAGATCGCGCAATGGCTGACCGTTATCTCTCAGGACTTTGTTTTCAAGAAAAAAGATTACCTGCTCACTCAAGTTGGTAACCCCGAGGGCGCAGACAAACCTAACAAGAAGGTTCGTTACTAGCTTATCTTTTCTGAGATTTCTGTCATTCATGTTTGATTGCAGTTCTATGACCCCCGTGTCTGGGTTCGTGAGGAGAAAAACGCTCTCGGCGCGGGTCAAGGAGGCTTGCAGTGACCTCGGCAACGTTAGTGAGTGTCAAATTGAGCTTGATCGTTGATCGGTCATTGACGTGAACATCGCCGTAGACCGCTTGTAAAGAAAGAGCCTGTGAATGCATGTATAACTTCGAAACAGAGTTTCAAGATGTGTACTTCTGTGAATGCTCGGATAATTATGACGCCCGAAAGCAGCCTTGTTCTATTAATTTAAATCATAAACATGTTGGATGTTCTGCAGAACTGAAAGGAGACCGTCGTGACTCGTGAACGTATGAAGAGCTCCAGGTCCTATCTTGGACCTTGGTTGATGGAAGCGTCGGAATTTGACAACTGTGGGTGGCTTCCAATTGGCCGAACTTCTGTTGATTTTTGACAAATTCTTGAACCACTGTTGTAATCCACGGAGTGTACATCACAACTGCACCACTAACATCCATCTCAATCCTGAGGCCTGAGGCATCTTGCCTTGTCTATAGTCTGTAATTCAAAAGTTCCTGCTCGACTCGATCCAGTATTTGTTATTGTAACAACATGACTTCCGCTCTGAACGATTTTAGTACGTGATTGTTAATCTTTACTCCGCTCGACTGCGACTCATACTTACCACGCACAGTCTATGCTTCTTTCCTCATTCCGATCTTCTTCACCATCGAATGCACCAGATGCGTTCTCTACGTCTCCGACAGAACGCCTGGCAGCGGTCCATTGCGCTTGGTCGTCTTACTACTCAACATCCTCGCGGTTGGCCCACTCCAAGTGATTTTTGGATGGGTGCTAATGGTCGTATGGTTCCCTGTGCGAGCTCTTCTGTGGTTCATGGGTATAGGAAGGGGTGCGCCGAAGAAAGGTGCGTGTGTTTGGTCTCTCCTTTGCTCGATGTGCCAGATGGCTGACGATCAATTCATGCGTCATGTATGTAGGCTCGGCGGCTGCAACAGCGCGATTCTATGAATTCAAGAAGAGACGAGCTCAGAACAGGCGAGGAGAAAGTTGATCAGCAGGACTTGAGGTATTATCATATGATTTTCTTGGGTTGGATGTACCTCTATAAGTGTATTGTTTCTTGCACTAGTACTGTTGTTGTTTTATGATTGCTGTCGTCGTTTTATTATATTTATGCTCTCCTTCGAAGTGTAACTTCCTAGGTGCAACACCCTCGCCGAGCTAAACTTCAGATTCAACATTTTACCGCACCGAATGAACCCATAGTACAATCACGTGACCGCGTATTTACCGTTAGCCTGTGTCCAAGAAATCGATAGCGAAGAACTGACGCGAAATGCGCCGAACAGCCTCAGGCGGAATAATTCAATTGCGCCATAAATATATAGCACAGATGTAATTTATGCTGAGAGTCCTTAAGTAGGTAAGCATATTACGATCCGGATACGAGATGTCTTAACATTTATTCATGTCGTAAACGGAACCGATGTCTTTGACCTGTGCAATGATATCGTGATCTGACGCGATTTGAGGGTCGTTCAAGGCGAACAATCAATCGCAACGCTGGATCAATCAATTCTGAATCATCCAATTCTCGTTCTTCGGGAGAATCTTGTAATGGGGACCCAGGTAGGATACGATCATCCGAACCCTGCGTGTTGTCTTCGAAGTCAGCCAGCCCGAGAAGATGACGAACGAGCAAGAATGACTGTCAAGTGGGCCGTGCATGCGAAAACAGAAGAAACCTGTCTTGCGTCGAGATTAGCAAGTCACGAAGTCTGTCGGCCTTGACTTGATACGTAAATTGGTCTTCACGAGGTCGCGTTGTTTAACTTCTTTGACAAGGAATACGATGCAGAGCAGATGCAGACGGCGTTGTACAAAACGGGAGGCGCTCAGTTTATCAAGTATGCTGTACATTTTCACAGCTAGCTTCAAATCCCCGGAGTGTCGCAGCACGAAGACTTGATATCTGCATCTCGTTTTAGATGGCAGAGGGTGTGGTTGAGCTTCGTATGAAGTGATGTCTGCAGGCAAACGACTATTGAACTCGGAAGATCTTCCGACAGTCAGGCAGTAATGTCCCCTGACTGAGCTACCATCTCCTGCAAAAGCCGTTCGAGTACCTTTTGTTTCTTCTCACCATACACAATAGGTAGCTGGACGCCGAAGGTTCCGAACAGAGGGTATGCGATGTCCTGCAATGTGGTGACACGCCTCGACACGCATTGCAATCTTTCTCGTGCGCGTCTCATCCCGGGAAGGATGTCGACAAGAGCCCGTGCATCTATACCTGTTGTACCTTGCAACTCCTGCATGATCTGGGGAGACTCTTTGTGGTTCGGAGAGTGGTCATCGAGATGTAAGGTCCAATCATTCTGGTAGAAGAGAACGACCTTGGGAGCCAGAAATTTGGGAACAGTCCATCCCCGTATTCCAAGTGCTTTTTCCAGCGCGCCAGATTTCGATGAAAGCGCTCTCCGACCTTGCCTTACTGCGATTGGCAAAAATAGCATAGGTTGCAAAATCCAGGTCGATCGCTGCCGAGTAAGTCCCGATAGCCTTGTCATACTCGCCCGCAGTAAGGACAGCGTCTCCGCTTACAGCAAGGTCTGCAACTCCGTTAGCAGTATAGAGCATGCTGCATTCTTGCTTGAAAGCTGCATCACGGCGTGAAACACAAGTGAGTATTGTAGCCTGTAGACGTTCCGAAAGACTTACCAGTACACCCAATCAAGGCAGCTTGCCTTCGTAGCATCATCACTCATATCCATCATACATCGGTACGATTTGAGGACGTCTCCAGGTCTACCCGCATGGAGGAATGCATGACACCGATTCTTGTTTGTAATTTGCCGCAAGGACCTGAAGTCCCACCCGAACAGCTGGGCTTTGGGCATGAGAAGCACGTTGAGTTATCGACGTACCACGGCAAAGTCTCCATATCTGGAATAAATGGCTGATTCAGGTAAGAACGTGCGGATGTTGATAGCGGTAGTGAAGTGGTCAGTTTCATCGTAACGCGCGCTATCCAAGACGTCGATTCCGATTTGAAACATGCAGATATGCCTGATGTGTGAAATTTATAAATATCCGTCAAACATATATGGACTGGATATATGGTTTGAAACTGACTTCCACAGTACGACAAACAAGAGTGTCAGCATTCATGCGACAACCAGCTCTTGAGCACGCTGCATTGCGTCCTCGTACTGATTTGCATTAGAAAGCACAATAGCCTGAAAACGGCAATGAGAAAGGGACTCTGCGAGAAATAGTAAGCGTACCTTGAACTAAGTCGATAGGGAGAGGATCAACTGTTTGCGAATCTCTGGTGAATATGGACGCGAGGTCGAATGCTTTCATCGCATTTTGAGGTTCATTGTTCCACAGAGAGCAATGCCTTTGGAGATACAACCTGTCGAGGAGGGCTGAATGCTGGTAGACTATTAGTCAATATGGAAGCAAACGAAGTGGCTGGAGATGCAACGTGAACTTACATTGTTACTGTTCGCTTGAAGACTTCAACAACAACACGTCCTTAGAACGAGATGAGATAACGGAGGTACAATAGATGAATAGGAACGTACTTCTATGACCCGTTCCTGGGGAGAATCCTCTAGCAAAGCGATACCAGGTACTACCCATTGTGAGACCTTATCGGCACTCCCGCTGATGATATACTTGCCATTCATTGAGAATGCGACACGATACACATTATCGGAGGACTTGAATATGGCAATGGTTCGTCGACTAGAGGGTCGCCAGAGGCGGACGTGTTTACCATCGGATGCAGAGGCGACAAGTATGCCAGCAGAGTTCACGGAAATGGCATTCACCTGATAAGTATGGCCTGTCCAGGGATCACCGACCTGCTACCAGGTTGATGGATCCCAAACCCATATCAAGAATGATGCTCACTGAGAGAAGCCGTGAACCATCGGATGATCGGGCATCCATGCGAGTGATAAGTTGAACACAGCGTGAGCACTGAGCCGTGAGGTTTGCGATGCATTCCTTCGTGTCCGTAATTAAAATCTGGACTCATCAGTGGATCCTGAATGTCGCAATAGCAAGGTATTCTCCAGATGGTGCATACTGAATGCAGTAGACTGCTGCATGGCAGTCAATTAGATTTCATTGCAGATGCCAAGTTGTGATGTTCCAGAGCTTCACGGCGCCATGGATCCAACGAACTGGTTGCTAGCAGTGCACCATCTGCAGAAAAGTCCAACGAGTGGATCGACCCGAAGTGAGCTTTTATGATTTTGGGTGAGAGAATTATAGTGTCGCTTGTCCCAAACGATAAGCTCTCCGTTATAATCCCCGCTCGCTATGAACTGCCCGTCTTTCAATAGCAAACACCGCGATTGCCCGTAATGCGTAAGTTAGACTGCGTTGTGACGCCCCTCCATTTTCTTCAACACAACGCTTTTTTTCAAGTCCCACAGGCAGAGTGTCTTGTCTACCGAGCCCGTGACTTGGACTACACGTCGTCCACCAGGGAAAGCTGCGACTGCACGTACAGTATCTGTACGAGCCTCAGGCTCTCGTATTGCCATGCGAGCGATGGACTCCGCTGCTTCCCACATTCTGCTGTCGGATGGTGATGTTGGGATGAAAATTGTGGACGACTTGATACCGTACTGCAGTGGATAACAGAGGCTCGAATATATGCACCGGACCCTGGTCGGTTTGTTTCACATTGGCCCCCTGCTCGCTTCTTAAGCCTCTTCACCCACAAACGGTTAAACCAGTTGTATTGATCCATTTTGTGATAGACATTGACCTTGTTTCAAATACAAATATCTCAATTGGGCGGTTGTCTGTGTCTCCATTCCTGCAACAGCCCTGGGTACTACCCTGGAGGAAGCGGACGTACGTGGCAGCCTTGATTCTCTATTATCACACTGACGCAGGGCTGAAAATAGCAACATATTGTAATCGCACGCATGGAGATTACAACAGATTACTTGATGTGTGGCGAGTGCTCAACAGCTCGATCGACCAACAATATTGATGAGTCTATAATTGCAACTAGAGCACAGGCCTGCGCAGCGTGACTGTCGACTGCTGGGGTCCGCCCACCTGTCTCGGATGCCGAAACGTTGACTTTATTCTAGGTCCTAACAACACTGGATCATCCAGCCTGAGATGACAGGACCCGTGATGTTAGTGAAAAGTACCCAAAGATGTGAAGGATGCATTTTGAGACCTCAATACGGGTTGCTACCTCTTTGAGCTGGCCTTGTCTTCCGCCTTTTCGCCATGGTATTATGGTGGGAGACCTGCTCATTTCCAGCCTGTTCTGAGTCTTCTGAGAGTATGTTCAAATGTGTATCCTTGGAACATTATACTGCTTCCGCCCATCTGCTCGAGGTCGACGGTGCCGATCCGGAGTGCAGTCTTGCCAGTGTAGAGTTCATGCCCTAGTGGTGCCTGAAGTGCTCTGAACGTGACGATGATGTGAAATTGGCTGACTACGCTACTGATGGGCGTTCTGCGGCACTGCCATTACACAATACTACTACATAATTAGTATGATATGACTTATATCGGGACCTACTCGGACCAGGTTGCCCTGTTTCATTTAGCATTTGGCAGCGTGTACAGAATTTACATCAGCCCATCGTAATTTTCCCCCAGGAGAGCTTCGCCTTAGGCGTCCGATAAGAACTGAGCTGGTTCGGAATAGAAATGCTTGTTCTGTATAACGTGGAGTAAGTCCCCACAACATTCACTGCTCACAGCAAGCCTACCTCAATTGTGCTAAACACTATCAACATCCTTCTGAATGGCACAGTCAGCATACCCCTTCCTTCTGATCACCACACCTGTGGGAGCTTTCGAAGCTCGTGAATGCGCCGTATCTGCAACCGCAGTCCCCGATGCTCGTGAATGTGCTGTATCTGTAGCTGCAGTCTTCCCCGATAGACGACACATGGTGACCGGCTTGGGAGATCGCACGCTTTGTCTGTGGGACTTGGAGACAGGTCTTGTGTTGAAGGAAATGAAGGGACATCGCACCTGGGTGGGGGCAGTGGCAGTATCGGGAGATGGGCAGTTGATAGCAAGCGGTGATGCTAACGGAGAGCTCATTGCATGGGACGGTCACACCGGTGAATCTCTCACTCAACCCATCAGAATTCACTCCAAACGGATCGTGTCGCTGGACTTTTCTCCAGTCGGCGCAGTATTGGCGAGTGGTTCATGGGACACCACAACAGAGCTCTGGAGCACAGGGACATGGCAGATGCAAGGGAACGTCATCGATTGTAGTGATTATGTTCATTGTGTTCGGCATTCCCCGACTGGCGAATATCTCGCCATCGCAACATCGAAGGATATTCAGATATGGACTACAAGCAACAGGCAATGCATCGCACGTTGCCAGAGTTACGCTGCGCCCCATCCAGCCTGATTATTCACTCGCATGGACGCCTGATGGTACACGTTACTTTCAGGCTCCAATCCAGATCCCACCATACAGGAGTGGGATACATCAACGTGGCAGCAAGTCGGTGATCCCTGGAGAAGTCATACTGCGGCCAACCCTATTACTGGGGACCCCACTGCTAGCTTCGTAGCCTCCGCATCCACGGACCACCCTCGACTCCGGCGGTTGCTGGATCGACGAACCATCGCCATTTTCAAACACTCTGATGGCGTGTACTCTGACACTTACTCCACGTATGGCAAGCATATCCGTGGTGAAGGTAAAGGTAGGGAGTTATTGGATCGGCATTGGCCAATGCTGGAAGACTCTTTGGTCGATTCCAAGGTATGTTTTTACCATCGGCTCTGATAAATGTGAACGTGCTTCACGCAGATCCTCACTATGAACACCGCAATACGCAATGCATGCATAACTGGGGATTTGCACACTGCTGAAGCTCTGCTAACACGACAGATTTACGCTGACCACAACGACCACAACGCCTATGCCTGTCGCTCATTTGTTAGGGCGCGAAAAGCCGATTGGGACCGCGCGCTTGATGATGCACTCGAGGTGGGGTACACTGTCCCATCATGACTCTGAAAGGCTAACTCACTTTGATGGTGACATAGTCCATCAGTATTCAAGATTCCTTGACCGGTTGGATCTCCAAGGGCATCGCCCTCTGCGGAAAAATGCAGGTCGAGGACGGGATGGAAGCATTTGACCTCGCGTTCATGTTTACCAACGAATACTCAAAGACTACCCATATTCTCCTCCTGATTAAGGCACGTCAATATTTTCTCGTGTTTCACTTTGCTTCACCAAGTTCAGGCCATCGCTTATTTCAATGCAAATCAACACGAGCACGCCATCATGCGCATCCAAAGGTTGGATAACGTTTGTCTTAAGGCAGATATTCCTGTTTGTCATATCGTGGAAGTGAGTGCCGAGCACTCTCAGACTCACGGTCGTTGATACTGAACTTTTAATATCAGGCGTACCTACGTCTCCAACTGGGGATAAACGCCTTTGATAGTGCCTATGAAAACGAAGCTGATGAACACTTCGCTGTCATTATCAATACCATCGCTTCCACCTCTCAGTCAGCCATTCATTCTACATATGAGGACTTCGTCGTGGTATGTAGATACAATGCAACCGAAAAACTTGATGTTCAACTCCGCGATCTGCTAGCTCTTTGGATGGAACCTCAAGGAACTGTGGCAAATTGCAAGCCAGAGACGGTGCGATGCACTCCTCCGGGCAGGTATGCTTCGAGAAGCCCATGAATCGTATCGATATATGATGGATATGAGCGACGAAGCGACCAAGGCTAACTGCCTTGGTTGGTCCACTGGCAAGTCTTCAGTCGTATTACCAGACTACAGATCTTACTCGCATTTGGCATAGTTTTCAAGCAAAGATGCAGTGCGCTCTATACTGTCGACGGAGATGCCCTTCCGGCGAGCGGAGATGCTGCATTGGATGCACACGATTTCGATAAAGCTATTGATCTGTACTCGGCGGCGATCGACTTGGATTTTGCAACCGAGGCTATCTTTGCAAACCGCAGTAAGGCTAGGTTAGAAGAAATGCTATGGGACGATGCACTCTTCGATGCGAAAAAGGTAGGATTGCATCTATTGCTTCATAGCTTATGCTGATTTTGGTAATACCTAGGTCATCGAACTCAGCCCTTCCTCTTATCTTGGATACCAGTTGAAACATGCGGCGATGCATGGCGCACAACACTATGAGGAAGCCATCGAAGCTTTCCAAGTTATGCTATCCAAGTTGGACAATTCTGCCGACACTCAGTTACAAGGTAAGCCCCGAAAAGCACATGTATACCTCCAGATGGTTGAATATTTCCCCAGAGCTGCGCCGACAATATCTCAGTCCATCCGAAGCAGAGGCTGTGATTGAAAGGACCATTTATTTCGAACTTGAATGCGCCCCGCTTCGTCTACTTACATACCCGCTGGTCGTTTATACGATCGAAAGGCACAGATACATGCCTTCAGGACGAGCGCGGAGTACAAGGAGCTTCTGTCATCCACAACGAAGCATGCAGATCTCCGCACAGAGCGCATCGAAGAAGTGGTGGCGAAATACTTTAGTTACGTCATGCTATCACATAGGTGGGAGAGGCATGAGCCATTACTGTTCGACATCCAGGACAAAGTGGTGTACGACTTGGATTCCGTTGGCGGCGTCGCGAAGTTGCAGTCATTCTGCAAAACTGCTCGTACGGCTGGGTACCGATGGGGGTGGATTGATACATGCTGCATCGACAAAAGTAATAATGCCGAGTTCCAAGAATCGATCAACTCCATGTTTGCCTGGTATCGCCATTCAGCGCTTACGATTGTCTATCTCTCGGATGTTCTGCCTTCGTCCAAATCTGGCGCAATGGCAAAGAGCGCTTGGAACACTCGAGGATGGACATTACCGGAATTACTTGCCCCCAAAATCATTCGCTTCTATCAAAGTGATTGGACTTTGTATCTAGATGACCACTCTCCCAACCACAAGCAGTCTGTCGCGATCATGCGGGAGTTGGAGTATGCAACGGGCATAGATGCACGGACTCTTGTCACCTTCCGTCCCGGTATGAGAGATGCCCGAGAGAAACTACAATGGGCATCGACACGCGTCACCACCGTGCATGAAGACGTCGCATACTCGTTGATGGGTATCTTTGGTATCAACCTACCTGTGATGTATGGCGAGACGAAGCAATATGCGCTCGGGCGTCTCTTGCAGGAGGTTGTGACTCAGTCAGGCGACCTCACTGCTCTCGACTGGATCGGGAAACCATCCAAATTCAACAGCTGTCTTCCTGCGGACATCACTTCATATGCAACCCCACCGTACACGCTACCATCTATATCTGAAGATGAGATGGAGAGATCGGTCTCATCACTGAAGAACACTGTGGTTATCGAGTCGGCTTTGAAATTGTACAGAAAACTGGACCGCTGGAGCGGTCCACATTTTTCTCACTGCCGGCTTCATCTGCCATGCATCACATTCCCTGTCACGGCAGTCAGACGGAGGCTCGTTGAACACGAGGAGACCCATTTAACGTATGAAGTCAAGACAGACGGGCTTCATAACGTGAAGATTACCACGGAGGAGAAGTTACCTCAGTTCTCACGAGGAAGACCCACTCGACAGTCATTCTTACTCGTCCGTCCCTGGGATCCTCGTCTCCTTGGGCTACCTGACTTTTTAGACGACGAGCAGAGCGTGGATGATTGGAGTGAGCTGGAATCACTATCATCATGTTCATCCTCTGGAGAACAGTGGTTGGTCCGTTCGGAATCTCACTCACAAGCGTTACGATTACTGTTTCGCCTTGGACAGCCTTTCACCGCATTTTTGCTAGCGCAGCAACGCGGTGGAGAATACAAGAGAATTGCGTCAGATCGTCATATTATTGCACAAGTTCAAGACATTGCTTCTGTTCGCCACATGATGGACGTCAGGATGTTGGAGATATTGTAACTGTAAGAGCATGATAATATACCCGGAGAATATAGTTCAGACGTATATAATGTAGAACCAAAGTTTTTAATGTTTTTATGGACGTTAGGATATATTAGAAATCTTGTGACTGTACGAGCATGATATTTACCCGCAGAATATATTTCAGGACAATTCAGACATATATAGAACCAATGTTTTTTTATGTTATATATGCACAGTTACCTATCTACTGCATGCGACACTGCCGTGGAAGAAGTCTGTGCACATAGGCCAAATAAAATTCTCTTGACCCTGGTTTCTGCGCCTTCAAGGTCAGCCCTGCCATTCGTAAAATGTAACGGGAATGATGTCGGAATTGCGTCACTGAACAATCGGTCCGCAATCTGTTTGGCAATGAACAAACAGCAACTTGAAGCTCTGTTGGAGTTGCCGACATGGGAAGCGAGGTTCTTCGGCTGCAATGTGTATCTGTTACACGTACTATGAGAGTTTGTATGACTTGGTGTGCTATGAAGGAGATGTTTTACAAGACTTGAGCTGAGCAATTTTCACAGACCTGATGTGCAAAGGGGTGTGAATACGTGTCTGTTTCCTGAACAAGGTGAGTAGGGAGGAATAACACACTCCAAATGTGCCCGGATATATGCAGAACAACCATGATGGCCCGGGTGTTTAGCGCGGTGTGTTTGGCCCAATATGAAAAGCTGCAGCAATGAGCCTGGGCCCTGCTGCAAGTTTGGACCAAAGGCATAGCCTCATAGTAATGGTGTCTGATAAGACATGGCGATCATGTGTAATAGGCACTTGTTAAGGTACCAAGTACTATTAGTACGCACTCCCTCTGATGCCATTGGTAGCACATGTATAGCGGTGCAGAATGTCCTATTGGGAGTATTTTAGCTATGAATGATATGTATATGCAAGCACGGGAAGGAGCAAGGTGAGGCTTGTGCTGGCTTCGGGAGGTCTTCTTATTACGTTCTTACGTTGCACTGCTGGCACCTATTACTAGTTTCGCCACAGTTAAGACACCCGAACGGTGGCAGAGTAGTGACAGGGCACTGCACCCCACAAATTAGCGCTGTGAAATATTATAAAAACGGGAACTGTTGTTCAGCATAAAGCTTCACAAGGCATGAAAAGTTCCTACAGCAAGTCCACCGACGCTTAACCGCTCTCACCATCAACCTAGAACTAAATGGTGAATGTAGCTCAACCCATCGTCCAAATGACCACGCCAGTTCGAGTGGCTGCATCTCACGAACACACTATATATGCAGTTGCAGTCTTTCCCGATGAACGACGAGTGGTAACGGCCTTGGGAGATAATACACTTCGCTGTGGGACTTGAAAGGCGATGGTGCGGTGAAGAAAATGAAAGGTCATCGCGGCTGGGTGTGGGCAGTTGCGGTATCTCGAGATGAGAGATTCATAGCAAGCGGTGATCACAACGGAGAACTTATATCTGGAACGTCGACACTGGAGAATCACTCACCCAAATCATCAAAGCCCATTCCGCAGCAATCTACTCGCTGGACTTTTCTCGAGATGGAGAAGTGCTGGCAACTGGTTCAGTGGACAAAGCTACGAAGTTGTGGGGTACAAAATCGTGGAAGCAGCAAGGAAATCCAATCGATTGCGGTGATTATGTCCAATGCATTCGGTATTCCCCGTCTGGCGAACATCTTGCCATCGCGACATCCGGGATATCCAAATATGGAATCCAAACAGCAAGGAACAACTCAAAACCTTCCAGGCCCACGCTGCGTTCAATTCAGCATGGAATTACTCGCTTTCATGGGCGTCTGATGGCAGACGGTTGCTCACAGCGGGCTCCTATCTAGATCCCGCTATACGGGAGTGGGATACATCAACGTGGGAACAGGTCGGTCATGCCTACAATAATACTAGTCCTAGTAGTAAGGGCATCAATACCCTGGTCGTGAACCCTACTGGCACCCTTGTCGCCTCCACATCTTATGATCACTATGTCCGCCTCTGGCGGCTGTCGGATCGACGAATCATCGCCTCGTTCAAGCACTCTCATACAGTGTGCTGTGTCACCTTCTCCGCCGATGGCAAGTACATCCTCAGCGGAGGTCTTGACAAAAAGATCTCTCAGTGGGCAGTGCCATCGTTTGATTCCAAGGCATGTTTTAATCCTTCACTCTCGGCAATGCAAAAACCATATTTCCCGCAGATCCTCGACATGGACTCGACAACCCGCGATGCATGCATAAACGGGGACTTAGATACTGCTGAAGCACTGCTAACACAACAGATTGATGCTGACAATAACGACCACAACGCGTATGCCAATCGCTCATTTGTTAGGGCGCGAAAAGCAGACTGGGACCGCGCCCTCGATGATGCACTCAAGGTGAGATACGCTGTTGGACACCGCTATAACATAGGCTGAACTATGGTAATTTAGTCCGTTGCGATGCCCTCCTTGACAGGGTATCTCTCCAGCGGCATCGCATATTGCGGAAAACAGGAGTTCCAGGATGCAATGGAAGGGTTTAACCTTGCGACCATGTTCACGGATGGACATTCGAAGACCATCCTTCTTTTAATAAAGGCAGGTCAAATCTTTCTCCCATATTCCTGATTCATCACGGTTTTTAGGCCATTGCACTATTCAACGCAAAGCAACATCGCGAAGCAATACCCCGCATTCAACAGCCTCCAGACGCTTCTCCTAATGCTGATAGTCTTGCTTGCAGTATCGTGGAAGTAAGTTTTGCCGACTCAATCCAGTTCTCGTTTGATATTTATTAAAACTTTACATAAGGTTTATCTAGATAACTTGAGTGGCGCGGGTCGTAACGGAGATGCGGGAGATTTCGCTGTCAACACCATCGCTGGCTCATCTGAATCCGCCATTTGGTCTACCATTTGTTCTGAATATGAGGACCTTACTGTGGTGCGTGGATATGATGCAAGTGGAAATCCTGTCATTGCCTAATTCCGTGATCTATCCAGCTCTTCGGATGGGACCTCAAGTCAGTGTGGCAAATTGCAAACCAGAGACGGTGCGATGCACTCCTGCAGGCAGGTGGAATTAGAGAAGCCCTCGAATCGTACCGATATATAATGGATATGAGTGATGGAGCTACAAAAGCTAGCTGCCTTGCTTGGTCTACTGGCAAGTCTTCATCAATGTCATCGGGCCCATTTCTCACCTGCATTTTCACTCAGCATTCAAGCAAGCCTGCAGAGAGCGTTATGCTGCCAAAGGATTTACTAACATCATTGCAAGTGGAGATGCCGCCTTCGACGCGAACGATTATGACGAGGCTATTGAGCTATACTCGGCGGCAATCAACCTTGATTCAGCCAGCGATGCCATCTTCACAAACCGCAGTAAGGCAAAGTTGAAACAAAGGCTATGGGAGGATGCACTTCTCGATGCACAAGAGGTACGATGGCATCTATCATTTCGTAGTCAACGTTCATCTTGGTGATAGGTCATTAAACTCAGTCCCTCTAATGGATACCGAGTGAAGCATGCAGTGCTTCATGCCGCACAACACTATGATGAAGCTATCGAAGCCTTCCAAGTCATACTCTCAGAGTTGGACGATTCTACCGACGCGCGACAACAAGGTAAGCTTTGAACAACGCATCCTCAAGATGCTTGACCCTTTCTTTAGAGCTGCGTCAGCAGTATGTCTCTCGATCTGACGTAGAATTGAATCCAAAAAGTCATTCGTGCTCGCATGGAACACACCCCGATTCGTGTACTTGACACTTCCACTGGTCGCTTATGCGAACGAAAGGCACAAATAGAGGCCTTCGAGAGGAGCACGGAGTACAAGGAACTCCTATCATCAATAACGAAGCGCACGGACCTTCGAATGGAGCGCATCAAAGAGGTGGTGAAGAAGTACTTTAGTTATGTCATGTTGTCACATAGGTGGGAAGGGAAGGAGCCGCTACTGTGCGACATCCGGGGCAACAGCGTGTACGAGTTGGAGTCGGTCGGCAGCGTCGAGAAGTTGCAGCGGTTCTGCGAAACTGCTCGTGATGCTGGCTGCCGCTGGGCGTGGAGCGATACATGCTGCATAAACAAGGAAGACACCGTGGAGCTCCCAGAATCTATCACCTCCATGTTTCGCTGGTACCATCACTCAGCCCTCACAATCGTCTACCTATCTGACGTCTCGCCTTCGTCGGGATTTGGCGCACTCCTCCGCAGTGTCTGGATCACCCGAGGATGGACACTCCAAGAATTCCTGGCTCCCAACATAATTCTCTTCTACCGAAATGACTGGACCCCGTATCTTGATGATCACTCTAACAACCACAAAGAGTTTATCATGCAAGAGTTGGAGAGTGTTACGGGAATAGATTCACGGTTTCACGTCACCTTCCGTCCTGGAATGAAGGATCCCCGCGAGAAACTCGTATGGGCATCGAAGCGCTTCACAGAGAAGCCAGAAGACGTTGCATACTCATTATTTGGTATCTTCGGCGTTCACTTACCCGTAATCTATGGCGAGACCAAACAGAAGGCGCTCGGTCGGCTCTTGGAGAAGATTGTTGCCCAGTCGCGTGACATCAGCGTCCTGGACTGGGTTGGCAAATCATCCGAATTCAGTAGCTGTCTGCCAGCCGATATCACGTCGTACGGATCGACATTCTTGTTGCCACACCCGTCTGAAGATGAGATTCAGGACTCTATTGAGTTGCTGCAAGTCGCTGTGGATGGAACGGTGGCTTTAGAATTGTATGACAAGCTTAACGGCACAAACCACCCCGGTTTCTCAAACCAGCGGTTACATCTGCCTTGTATCATGTTCCGTGTCACTCAACTCAAGCGGAGGCGCCATCAACTTGAAGATGAAGAGATAGGTTTCACGTATGACCTGAAGGCAAGGGGGCTTCGTGACCTGCACATCACCACAGACAAAAGGCTGGTCCAGTTCTCGCCAGCAAGACCCACTGCACAGAAATTCTTACTCGTCCGTCCCTGGGACCGTCGTCTCCTCGAACTACCTGACTTTTCGGACGATACCGAAAGCATGGACGATTTATCCCCTCCCCCATCCCCGTCAGATCCGCATGGCGGGTTCTTTGAAGAGCACGAGCCGCTTGGTCCTGAACGAGCGTTACGATTGATTGCTCGCCTCAAACGGCCTTTCAGGGCATTCTTGCTAGCGCAGCAATACGGCGAACAATACACGAGAATCATATCAGAATATGATATCATTGCAGAAGTCGAAGAAACGACTTCCGAGTCTATTCGCGACATCATAGACTGCGTCAAGACAGTAGAGGTGGTGTAACTTTGAAGAATAAAGGAATTTTCAGATGCCCTTTCCTTGAACATTTCGGACGTTTCAAATCACTTACATATTTATATGTACATTCATATACCCCTTATATACCTCATGATGACCTTGGAGCGGCGATCTAACATCGTGATTCGCGCGAATGATTGAACGTGATCACCAGTATCTATAATAGCGAGTGAATCCCCTGCGCTGCGCATCATTTTCCGATATTGAGCTGACATTCACATCAATGGCACCATGCCAGATAACATGTGTAGGAGTGTCCATGCATCATTGGCCTGTGCTGGTGAGATGGAGTAGCAAGCTGCGGCGAAGAAGGTATTGAATGCAGGAGATAACACAGGCGACCGCGAGAAGTTTGGGCTTCAGCAGGTTGTAATATGAGGATCATATCGTCTTTGAGACTAGTTGCAAGATTAATGAAGCGAGAAAGAGCAGTAAGGGAGACACATTCACCTGAAGAGATGAATGGGGTCCACGTCTTACTAGGGTGTCTAAGGAAACACAAGGCAAGCCAATGGGGTGAAAAAATATAGAAACGCACGATATACGCACCTCTGCAGCCTAAAGAAAAATGCCCACAATCCCTCCAAAGTCTACCTCGACCGTGCTCCACATCTTCAGCATCCAGCAAGATGTCGAAGCTCGTTTCAAGCACCGCACGTACGTTGTTGAAGATCGTGAGAGCGGTGCAAGCGCAGTCGCGGGTTTTCCCGATAGACAACGTATGATGACAAGCTCGTATTGACAAGACGCTTGAGTTGTTTGTGGGACTTGAAGACAGGTGTTGTGTTGGAGAATACGGAGGGGATCGCGGCGAGATGCGGCCATTAGCAGTGTGCCGATAGTGAGGAGATTCCGAGGCTGTACCACGAAATTTAGTTGCATCTTGTGCACACAAGGATCTTGGGTGGGAGTCTGTTGGATGGAGAAGTGATATTGCAGTAAGCTATATACATGCGTTCGAAAGAGTAATAACGTGGTGATAAGCTGGAGTAGCTGCTAGATACGAAAAACAACGGTATTCATGCAGGATAGACAGTCAGACTCGAACGATGGAAAGCACGGACTGCTCGACTTGATGCAATGGGATACATTCTGGAAGCTGCGAAGACAAGAGTCGGACGCATGTATGCACTGCAGATGTGCATACTGTCGAGGACAGCGGGTATGACAATAGGGACGCTCAAAGTTGGGGGCGCTCAGGTCGCCCACGCCTACCGCCCACGCCTACGACCCCCCTTGGCTTACAACACCATCTCGTTTTGTACATATCCGTATTATATAATACTGTGTATGCTACGTTTTAGGTAGACCAAAGGGGTCATAGGCGTAGGCGGTAGGCGTGGGCGACCTGAGCGCCCCCAACTTTGAGCGTCCCTAATAGAGTGATAGAGGCGTGGGCACGAACAGCCTTACTATGTAGATGTCCTGGGCGTCTATTGAAATGAGGCAATTGTGAGGCACCATAAAACGCACCATACACCCCCTGCAGCTGAGAGAAAGAGACATAATCCCTCCAAAGTCTAGCCTCGTCCGTTATTCCATACCATCAACATCCAGTAAAATGTCGGAGCTCATTACAATCACCACTCCCCTGCGATGGTTCAAAGGCCATGAAGAACGCATAACTGGAGTCACAGTTTTCCCTGATAAACGTCGGATGGTTACGGGCTCGGAGGACACAACGCTTCGGTTGTGGGACTTAAAGACAGGTGTTGTTTGAAGAAAATGGAGGGCATCGCAAAGGGTGTGGAGATTGGCGGTATCACGAGATGGGCAATTGATAGCAAGTGGTGATACAAGGAGAGGTCATCGTCTGGCACGGAGAAACTGGCGAATTACTCACCAAAATCAAAGCACACTCATTTGGTCTCCTCGCTGGATTTTTCTCCCGATGGAACAGTGCTGGCCACTGGTTCATATTTGAAAAATGACGAAACTGTGGAATACCAAAACCTGGCAGCTGCAAGGAGATCCGATCGAGTGTCAATTTGTCACTGCGTACGGTATTCCGTCTGGAGAACTTCTTGCCATCGCAACAACAATATTCAAATTTACAATTCAGGCACGAGGAAACGTCGCAATTCAAGGGTCACAAATCAGGAAACTGTCACTCGCATGGACGCCCGATGGCACACGCCTTCTCACAGGCGGCAGTAAGATCCTACTATACGCGAATGGGATACAAAACCTGGAAGCAGGTCGGTGATCCTTGGACGGGCCACACTGACCACATCCAAGCCATTGCCATTCATCCTGCTGGCACACTCGTTGCATCCGCATCTAGTGACACATCGTCTCTGGCAGCTCTCAGATCGACAAACCATTGCCGTCTTCAAGCACTCACTCGCCAATACGCGTCACTTTCTCCGTGGACGGCAATCACATCTTCAGTGGAGGGACGATAAGATCTCAGAGTGGACAGTACCTCAGGGTATACATCCAAAGGCATGTTTCGTCTCTGACTCATATACCACAAATCGAGCATGCTTCTTGCAGACTATTGCCACCACAACAGTCCGCGATGCATGCAGAGAGAGACTTATCTACTGACGAAGAACTACTCATGCAAGATATCAATACCGATGCGAACAACCATACTCCCTACGTCCATCGCTCAAAGGCATGTTTCCGTTCTTGACTCATATATACCACAATTAGAGCATGTTTCGTGCAGATCCTAGCCATCACGACCTCCCGTATTGCATGTCTAAATGGAGACTTATCTACCGCCGAAGAACTACTCACTCAAGATATCAACACCAGTCCGAACAACCATACTTCCTACGCCCATCGGTCATTCGTCATGGCGCGAAAATACGACTGGGACGCGCCCTTCTGGACGCAATCAAGGTGAGAATCATCGCCGCCTTATACAGGACTAACTCGACGGTGACATAGTCCATCAGGATTCAGCCCTCATTGACGGGCTATATCTCCAAGGGTATTGCCCTCTGTGGAAAAGGCCGCGTCCTGGATGCGAGGGCAGCATTTGATGTTGCATCCATGTACACGGACCAGGATTCAGAAATCACTCATTTTCTGCTATTGATCAAGGTATGTTACATTTGCCTCGCATACTCTTCCCTCATCGCGTATTTCAGGCCATCGCGCTCTTCAATGCAGATCAACATGACGAGGCAAACCTGCTCCTCAAGAGCTCGCTACCGGTTGTCCGAATACCGATACTCTCGCATGTGATATCGTGCAAGTAAGTATCATCCATGCTTGGTCATCAACACTCATCTTTACAACTCGCACATTAGGCATATCTACACGTTCAACTCGGAATCAAAGCCTTGGATGGCGCACGTTACGACGAAGCCGCCGACCATTTCACTGCCGCTATCGACTCCAGCGATTATCATCGAATCGACATTCATGAAGTATATGAGATTTGGTGGTGGTACGTCAAGATGATGCATATGACGCTTTTCATAACTGAATCTTGTCCAGCTCTTTGGCTGGGACCTGAAGTCGTTGTGGCAAAAGGCACACCATAAACGGTGTGATGCACTCCTTCGGGCGGTAAACTCCAAGATGCCGTGAAATCATACCAACACATGATGACTTCAAGTGACGAAATCACCAAGCCGACTGCCTTGATTGGTCCAACGGCGAGTCTAGAACCAGTAATGTCGCGCAGGCGACAATCCTCACCTGTATTCTTCTCAGATTTCAAACAGGAATGCAGCGCACTCTGCGCTGCCAATGGAGAGGCTGCCTTCGCTGCAAGCGATTACGACAAGGCTATTGACCTATACTCGATGGCGATCGACCTGGATTCTGCATCCTGATATCTTCTTTGCACGTCGCAGCGAGGCAAAGTTAAGTAAAATGCTGTGGGAGGATGCGCTCCTCGACGCGCGAAAGGTGCGATGGCATCCACGTTTTCGTAGCTCATGTTGACTTCGGCGATGCATAGGTCACCGAACTCAATCCTTCGTCTCATGTTGGGTACCAGTTGTCACACTCAGCGCTGCGTGGCGCGCAACGTTACGATGAAGCCATCGAGGCCTTCACAATCATGTTGTCCAAGTTGGACGATGCTCCAGAAGTGCAGATACGAGGTAAGCCATGGAACATTACTACCTCGTCTCGAAACCTATCTTGTTCTGCAGATCTGCGTCAGCAGTACGTCCGTCCATCGGAAGCAGAAGACGCTATTCGAAGAGCGGTTTGGATTGAACTCAGCAACGCCCCCCTTCGTCTGCTCAACACCTCTACGGGATTTGTGCGACCGAGCAGCACAGCTAAACTCCTTCAAAACAAGTCCAGAGTACAAGGAGCTTTTGTCATCCATAACGAAGCGTTCGGATCTCGAAATGGAACGCATCAAGGAGGTGGTGGCGACGCACTTCCGTTGCGTTTTGCTATCACACAGGTGGGAAGAGACGGAGGTGCTGCTGCACCACATCCAAAATAAAGATGTGCGCGAGTTGAAGGACTTGGTGGCATCACGAAACTGCAGTCGTTCTGCAAAATCGCTCGTGATGCGGGGTATTTCTGGGCGTGGATGGATACATGCTGCATCGATAAGAGCAACAACGCGAGCTTGGAGAATCGGTCCAATCCATGTTCGTCTGGTACCGTCACTCGCGCTCACCATCGTCTACCTATCCGATGTCCCTCCTTCATCCCAACCCGGTGCACTGCGAGCAGTGTTTGGAACGAGCGGGATGGACCTTTCAAGAATTCGTCGCTCCGAAAGTCGTTAGATTTTATCAGAAGGATTGGTCGTTATATCTCGACGATCGCTCTCCAACCACAAAGAGTCCAGCAATCATGAAGGAGTTGGAGGGCGACGGGAATAGATGCACAGGCCCTGATCTCCTTCCGTCCAGGGATGAGAGATGCTAGACAGAAACTGCAATGGGCATCGAAGCGCGTCACCACTGTGCAGGAAGACACCGCGTACTCGTTATTTGGTATCTTCGACGTCCACCTACCTGTCATCTATGGCGAGAGGAAGCAGAGCGCGCTCGGCCGGCTCCTGCAGGATATCGTGTCTCGGTCGGGCGACATCACTTCCCTGGACTGGGTCGGACAATCGTCCGAGTTCAATAGTTGCCTTCCAGCCGACATCATCTCATATGCAACCCCGCCATACTCCCACCATCATTGTCTGAAGATGAGATTCAGACAGCGGTCTCTTCATTGCGAAACATTGTGCCTGTGGATGTAGCTTCGAAGTTGTATAACATGCTCGAGAACATGAATACTCCGCTTTTCGCAAACTGCAGACTGCGTCTTCCTTGCATCGCATTCCATGTCACGGAAGTCAAACGGAGGCCTGCTCATGCTGCTCATTCCATATATGAAGTCAAAGCAGATGGGCTTCAGGACTTACTGATCACCACGGACAAGACACTAATTCAGTTCTCGCGCGCAAGACCCACTCGGCAGACATTCTTTCTTGTCCGTCCATGGGATCGTCGTCTCCTTGGGCTGCCTGATTTTTCAGAGCAGCTCACCTTTGCAGAAGAAGGGGAGAGCGTAGGATTGGTCCGAGTCCCGGTCTGGATTAGACGACACTGACGAGTCGTCCAGCAACTTACCTGGAGAAGAGGAGTTGTCAGTTGACTCGGATGTTCACTCACGATCATTGCGTTTGATGGTTCACCTTGGGCAGGCTTTCAGCGCACTTTTGGTAGCGCAACAACGCGTTGGAGAATACAAGAGGGTCGCGTTGGACCATAATATCATTGCGCAGATGAAACACCCGGCTTCGATTGACATTATGAACATCAGGACCCTAGACATATTGTAGCTGAATGGTTTTTTTACAAACCTCGACGATCACATTATCATAGCCTCATATATCAGACATACCCTGCAAATGACCCTCGCAAATACAAGATCTCAAAATTTGACATGTAGAGGCACCATCTACTCTCGAGGCGGGTTGCAAAGGACGATATCGTGGGTCTGCAGACTCGTATATGACTTTGAAGAGCTATTGTCACATCCTTGAATTAGCCAAAGACATGCAACTCACTGAATCAAGCGTAATCGGATTTACTACCCCGTAATTTGTGCCCTCGTACTCTATGTACCAAAGCCGCAGCTTGGGGCTCAGGCCGTGACAGGCCTGGGCTGGGCCCGGCCTATTTGGGCCCGGCTTGGGCCGGCCCAGGGCTTCAAGCTGGGCCTTGCACATCACTACTCCTTGCACCTGCCATGCTTTTGTGTTCCAGGGCTCCACCGTGGGATCCAATGAGCCTCTCGCTAGTAATGTGCTGTTTGGGAAAAAGTCGAGCGGCAATATCTGTTTGGAGTGAACTTGGATAGGCTGGGTGAGAGATTCGCCGTCTCTGTTCCAGGCGATGAGCTCCCCGGCGAGATCATCCATTTGTCATCTCTTGATTTTGCAACTTCTTGCAACGAGCACGACTTGCCGGGGAACTTGTGGGTGTCTTGATCCAAGTTTTAGAGGTGCGTATACCTGGCCTTTTGTGCTTCTTCACAGCCTCAACCTGCATCACTAGACGCTCAGGACACGAGGCACTCAGACGCCGCAAAGCTCAAGTATCTCTATCATTCTTATGGTTACAATACCGAGGTTTTGGACTAGTCATTTTGTTCCTGACTTGTTTTCTCCGAAAACTGGTCCCTGCCTTCAAGTTTCGGATGAAAGTGCGTGCCCTATGAGAGTCCAGGAAGTTTGGCCTCCCATGGGCACGCCGTTTCCGCTGGCAGGGGCCCCTTCTTTTCGCTGCAGGACAGTGTGCCCTGGTGGACTCATATGGCACAGTGTGATTTTAGTTGTTTTTACGATGACGGCACACGTTTCACGCTTACCCAATCCGATAGTATATTGCTCGGGTGTCTAATCCAGGTACCTCACGCGCTCATCTCCGTTCACGCCGGGTTCCTCGCTCCCCATAGACCTCCGCACACCGCCGACCACGACGAGCGCGCGTTATCTGGAGTTAGTGCCAAGCCTGCGTGCCCCAGGGCACAGACTCAATCATCCTCCCTGCCATGCCCACGACAACAAAGCAATTGAATGTATGGAATCCCAGAGTTCATTTCCTGCGGAATCGGGGACTGGCGCGACCGAGTGGCGGTGGTAAGCTAAGTAGTCAGATCACCGCGTGCGTGCTTATCAAACAGCGTAGTAAGCCAAGTAGTCAGCCCATACACTATCGGCTCTTATTTGTGAAGACTGGCCTCAATATTTGGAACCATGTCACTATAAATCCAGGGCCAGCTTCGCTCTATTCATCCAGCTACCCCCCATGTCCATCCCTGCATTTGATTCCACCACCTACTCCATCTACACCCAATCACCCAATCCATCCTGGACGTATGGTCAGAGAGTCGACACCACTCCTGCTGGCAAAGACTGGATTGCAGGCGAATCTGCAGGGTGGAAAGTTTATAACACATCAGAAACGGACAAGATGTACGTACCCCTCGACCTGCTGTTCAGCCGCAATTGTGACCGCGATCGGCAGCGAGTTGTACAAGCTCTTGCTTTCAGGTATCGTACCATGCCCCATCGCATGCGTGTCCACAATCAGCGAGGATGGCGTCGAGAACCTGGCACCGTTCAGGTAAGACGCGCGTCCAGTTTGTGACGTGCTTCACATGCTTACATGGGTTGCGTCTACCAGTTGGTTTAACACAGTGAGCAATACAACAGACAATATGTCTCTTTACATGATGGTTCAATAACCTCTTGCAATAGGTCACGAACTACCCGCCTGTCATCTCATTCGCAATCAACAACAACCCTGCGGCGGGCCGCCTTAAAGACACGGTAACGAACGTGAAGAACGGCCAAGGATTCACCGTGAACATCATCAGCGAGGCATTCGTCGAGAATGCAAATGCAACTGCTATAAACGCTCCTCCCGGCTTCGACGAGTGGACTCTCAGTGGTTTGACAAAGGAGAAATGCGTACGCGTGCGCGTTCATGATACGATACATGCGCTGACGACGTGCTCAGGTGCAAGTAAAAGCCTCCCGCATCAAGGAAAGCGCCTTTAGCATGGAATGCGAGGTATTTCATTTCACGTCAAGCCCGCTCGTTCGCTGACAACGTCGCCTCCCACCAGCTCTACCAATCAATAGATATCACTCACCCAGTCACAGGCGAGCACACCGGCACGCTCATCCTCGCGCACGTCAAGTACATCCACGCCCGCAAAGACGTGCTCACAGACAAAGGTGTCATCGACCTCGCAAAGTTCAAGCCCGTCGCGTGTTTGGGAGACATCTCGTATGCCCGGGTTGGAGATGCATACAGGATCGCCCGTCCATCATGGGCGCAGGAGGAGGCGAAGATACAGGAAGCGTTGACGACTCGTGCGTCTCTGTGAAATAGAATGAAGGAGGCATTTTTTGGTAAGATATACTATAGATTATTGGTGCAATAGTATAGTAGTAATAGATAATTAATGCGTGATCGAGGATTTCCTATCCCTGAGCTGGTAGACCTTCCTTACGCGCTGTTCGACTTTCAAGATAGACAACAAGTATGGGGAATTAGGATGCTAACGATACGGCGCACCCATCATTGCGCCTGATTCGTAGTAGCATGAGATTATTATTGCGAGACGATTTATACGGACCGTCTTGGTGTAGGAAGGGGAGTCAGCACATCTCGCTCTGATAGGTCGTGGATACAGCGGGAAATCCAGCTCCGGTGCTTGGTTTTATTAAGTACAAGTTGGAATGTGGACCAACCCTAGCCACGTCGCACTCTGAAGATATTTAAGACCTTGAAATACACCAGGGATTCGGGAAATCCAATGGAAACGTGTAAAGACGCTTAGGGGCTGTGTCCATATATGACCCAGTCAGGTAGCGGTTGAATGTCTTCCGCGGTGCATGGGGGTAGCACTGATCAATAAAATGATGCTGAAAGAGGACGTTGCGCCTGCAGACATATCTGCGAATGAAGCGTAATCTACCGTAGACTCACACTTCCGTGACGAAATGATACCCGGCATCGCGGCACGCCTTCCTTCGATCTATTTTGGAATGATCACCCTTGAGCGTCTGATAAGACAAGGGAATTACTACGGACGAGAATGATTGTGTGTAACGTGGAGCAAGACATCCACCTGCTTACAGCAAGCCTACTTCAACGGTGCTCAACACCATCAATATCCGACTGAATGGCAGAAGGAGTACAACCGTTCGTTCTGATTACCATACCTGTGGGAGCTTTCGAAGCTCGTGAATGCGCCGTATCTGCAACCGCAGTCCCCGATACTCGCGAATGTGCTGTATCTGTAGCTGCAGTCTTCCCCGATAGACGACGTATGGTGACCGGCTTGGGAGATCGTACGCTTTGTTTGTGGGACTTGAAGACTGGTGTTATGTTGAAGAAAATGAGGGGCATCGTACCTCGGTGGGGGCAGTGGCAGTATCAGAAATGGGCAGTTGATAGCAAGCGGTGATGCTAACGGAGAGCTCATTGCGTGGGACGGCAACACCGGTGATTCTCACTCAACCTCAAATTCCACTCCAAACAAATCGTGTCGCTGGACTTTTCTCCAACCGGCCCAGTACTAGCGAGTGGTTCATGGGACACCACGACAGGGCTCTGGAGCACAGAAACATGGCAGATGCAAGGGAATGCAATCGATTGTAGTGATTGTGTTCATTGTGTTCGGCATTCCCCGTCTGGAGAATATCTCGCCATCGCAACATCCTGGGATTTCAATATGGACTACAGGCAAGAGGGAATGCATCTCACAGTTAGAGAGTGACGCTGTGTCCAATCCAGCCTGGAATTATTCACTTGCGTGGACACCTGATGGTACACGGTTGCTCTCAGGCTCTAATCCAGATCCCACCATACAGGAGTGGGATACATCAACGTGGGAGCAAGTCGGTGATCCTGGAAGGGCCATACTGTGATCAACGCTATTACTGGGGACCCCACAGATAGCTTCGGAGCCTCTGCGTCCATGGACCACCCCCGACTCCAGCGCTTGTTGGATCGACGAACCATCGCCATTTTCAAGCACTCTGATGGCGTGTACTCTAACACCCACTCCACGTATGGCAAGCATATCCATGGTGAAGGTAAAGATAGGAAGTCATTGGATCGGCATTCGCCAATGTTGGAAGACTCTTTGGTCGATTCCAAGGTATGTTTTTACCATCGGCTTTTATCGCGGAATGTAAACATGCTTTACACAGATCCTCGTTATGAACACAGCAACCCCAATGCATGTATAACTGGGGACTTGCACGCTGCTGAAGCGCTGCTAACGCAACAGATTGACGCTGACTGCAACGATCATCACGCCTATGCCAATCGTTCATTTGTTAGGGCGCGAAAAGCCGACTGGGACCATGCGCTTGATGATGCACTCAAGGTGAAATACACTCTCCCATCACGATCCCTTAAGGCTAACTCACTTGATGGTGGCATAGTCCATCGGCATTCAGGATTCCTTGTCAGGCTATATTTCCAAGGGTATCGCCCTCTGCGCAAAACTGCAAGCCCAGGACGCGATGGATGCATTTGACCTCGCGTCCATGTTTACGAACGAATATTCAAAGACTACTCATATCCTCCTCCTCCTGCTCAAGGCACGTCGATATTTTTCCATGTTTCACCTTGCTTCATTAAGTTCAGGCAATTGCTTATTTCAATGCAAATCAACACGAGCACGCCATCATGCACATCCAAAGGTTGGCTAATGTTTGTCCCAAGGCAGACATTCCTGTCTGTCATATCGTGGAAGTGAGTGTCGTGCACTCTCAGACTCACGGTCGTTGACACTGAACTTTTTGAACTTTCAATATCAGGCGTACCTACGTCTCCAACTGGGGATCGACGCCTTTGATGGTGCCTATGAAAACGAAGCTGATGAACACTTCGCTGTCATTATCAATACCATCGCTTCCACCTCTCAGTCAGCCATTCATTCTACATATGAGGACTTTGTCGTGGTATGTTGATACAATGCAACCGAAAAACTTGATGTTCAACTCCGCGATCTGTCTAGCTCTTTGGATGGAACCTCAAGGAACTGTGGCAAATTGCAAGCCAGAGACGGTGCGATGCACTCCTCCGCGCAGGTATGCCTCGAGAAGCCCATGAATCGTATCGATATATGATGGATATGAGCGACGAAGCGACCAAGGCTAGCTGTCTTGATTGGTCCACTGGCAAGTCTTCAGTCATATCACTAGACTACAGTTCTCACCCACATTTAACATAGTTTTCAAGCAAAAATGTAGTGCACTTTATGCTGTCGATGGAGATACTGCTGCCCTTACGGCGAGCGGAGATACTGCACTCGATGCTAACAATTACGACAAAGCTATTGAGCTATACTCGGCGTCAATCGACTTGGATTCTGCAACCGAAGCTATCTTTGCAAACCGCAGTAAGGCCAGGTTGGCAAAACTGCTATGGGAGGATGCACTCCTCGATGCGCAAAAGGTACAATTACATATCTTACTCCATAGCTTATGCTCATTTTGGTAATACCTAGGTTGTCGAACTCAACCCTTCCTCTTATCTCGGATACAAGTTAATACACGCGGCATTGCATGGTGCACAACGCTATGATGAAGCCATCGAGGCTTTCCAAGTCATGCTATCCAAGTTGGATAATTCTGCCGACCCTCAGCTACGAGGTATGCCCCGAAAAACACACATACCTTCAAACAGTTGAACATTTCCACAGATCTGCGCCAACAGCATGTCAGTCCATCCGAAGTCGAGGATGTGATTAGGATGGCCATTTTTGTAGAACTTTCAAACGCCCCACTTCGTCTACTTCACATATCCGCTGGTCGTTTATACAATCGATTTGCACAGATAAATGCCTTCCAGACAAGCGTGGAGTGCAAGGAGCTTCTGTCGTCCACAACGAAGCGTGCAGATCTCCATACAGAGCGCATCCGAGGTGTGGTGGCGATGTACTTCCGCTATGTCATGCTATCGCATAGGTGGGAAAAGACGGAGGCGCTGCTGCACCACATCCAGGACAAAGTGGTGTACGAGTTGGATGGACTCGGTGGCACCGCAAAACTGCAGTCATTTTGCAAAATCGCTCGTGATGCGGGGTATTTTTGGGCATGGATGGATACATGCTGCATCGACAAAGCAAACAATGTCGAGCTTCAAGAATCGGTCAACTCCATGTTTATCTGGTATCGCCATTCAGCGCTTACAATGGTCTATCTCGCGGATGTTCCGCCTTCATCGAAACCGGGCGCACTGGCAAACAGCATATGGAACACGCGAGGATGGACCCTACCGGAATTCCTCGCCTCGAAAGTCATTCACTTCTACCAAAGTGATTGGACCCCGTATCTCGACGACCGCTCTCCCAATCACAAGGAGTCTCCCGCAATCATGCAGGAGTTGGAGGATGTGACGGGCATAGATGCACGAGCCCTCACCACATTCCGACCGGGGATGAGAGACGCTCGAGAGATGTTGCAATGGGCATCAAAACGTGGCACCACGATACAGGAAGACATCGCGTACTCGTTGTTTGGTACCTTCGGCGTCCACCTGCCTGTCATCTATGGCGAGAAGAAGCAAAATGCGCTCGGGAGGCTTCTGCAAGAGATCGTGGCTAGATCGGGCGACATCACTTCCCTGGACTGGGTCGGACAATCGTCCGAGTTCAATAGTTGCCTTCCAGCCGACATCATCTCATATGCGACCCCACGATACTCCCTACCATTGTCTGAAGATGAGATTCAGGCAGCAGTCTCTTCGTTGCGAAACATTGTGCCTGTGGATTCAGCTTGGAAGTTGTATGACCTACTCGAGAACATGAATGTTCCGCTCTTCGCAAACTGCAGACTCCGTCTGCCTTGCATCACATTCCGTGTCACGGAAGTCAGACGCATGCGGGGTCGCGTTGCTCATTCCACATATGGAGTGAAAGCAGATGGGCTTCAAGACTTGCTGATCACCACGGACCAGACCCTAATTCAATTCTCGCGCACAAGGTCCACTCAGCAGACGTTCTTTCTTGTCCGTCCATGGGACCGTCGTATCCTTGGGCTGCCTGATTTTTCAGAGCAACTCACTTTTGCAGACGAAGGGGAGAGCGTAGGGGATTGGTCCGAGTCCGAGTCTGGATCAGATGACACTGACAAATCGTCCAGCAACTCACCTGGAAAAGAGGAGTTGTCAGTTGACTCGGATGTTCACTCACGATCATTGCGTTTGATGGTTCACCTTGGGCAGGCTTTTAGCGCACTTTTGATAGCGCAGCAACACGTTGGAGAATACAAGAGGGTCGCGTCGGACCAATATATCATTGCGCAGGTGAAGGACCCGGCTTCGATTGACATTATGAACATCAGGACCCTAGACATATTGTAGCTGAATGGTTTTTTACAACACATCGACGATCACATTATCATAGTCTCATATATCATACATACCCTGCAAATGATCCTCGCAAATAAAGAATCCAAAATTTGACATGCAAAGGCACCATCTGCTCTCGTGGTTGCAGAGGACGATATCGTGTGTCTGCATTACAGTCAACATGTGGACTTGGACCGTGTCGAGTAACACATCCGGTTGTTTGGATTCGTGGCTATAGCGAAACCACATCCTGAAAGCACCTAAGTACATAGTTCGTTTGCAATGGAGCATACACGATTATTCGTATGCAGTGGCAGGCTGTAATCTAGTGTAAGTAAGGTGGGAATAAGTTTTAATTTGCGGAGCAAGTGAGATTATAATATTATAAGCAATGTGTGAATTCGCTGATGACTTGTGGAGTAAGTACCCTCCAGTACCCTTTGGTAGAGGCCACTCGAAGACCATTTCATCAAAAGCTCATAAGCTCAGCTGAAGATATAGCCTACTCCCATTCATTGAGCCTGCTGCAAGTATGTGCTTTAAAGGCATAGTGTCATAGTGATATGGGCGTCTGATAAGACAAAGCGTGACCTGTTTTGTACTTAGTCTGTGCCTCGGCCGAATGGTGTCGAAGCACCGCACACACGACAAATTAGCGCTGTGAAATATGATAAAAACGGGAGTTGTTTAACGTAAAGCTTCACAAGGCCCATCAAGAAAGTCCCTACAGAAAGTCCACCCCGGCGCTTAGTCGTGCTCACCATTAACCTCGAACTGAATGGTGGATGTAGCTCAATCCATCATCCAAATGACCACGCCAGTTCGAGTGGCTGCAGCTCACGAACACACTATATATGCAGTTGCAGTCTTTCCCGATGGGCGACGTGTAGTAACGCCTTGGGAGATAATACACTTCGGCTGTGGGACTTGAAAGACGATGGTGCGGTGAAGAAAATGGAAGGTCATCGCGGCTGGGTATGGGCAGTTGCGGTATCACGAGACGAAAGATTTATAGCAAGCGGTGATCACAACGGAGAACTCATCATCTGGAACGTCGACACTGGTGAATCGCTCACCCAAATCATCAAAGCCCATTCCGCAGCAATCCACTCGCTGGACTTTTCTCAATGGAAATGCACTGGCAACTGGTTCAGTAGACAAAGCTACAAAGTTGTGGAGTACAAAGTCGTGGAAGCAGCAAGCTGAAATCCAATCGATTGCGGTGATTATGTCCACTGCATTCGGTATTCGCCGTCTGGAGAACATCTTGCCATCGCAACATCCGGGGATGTTCAAATATGGAATCCAAACAGCAAGGAACAACTCAAAACCTTCAAGGCTCACGCTGCGTTCAATTCAGCATGGAATTACTCGCTTTCATGGGCGCCTGATGGCAGAAGGTTGCTCACAGCGGGCTCCTATCTAGATCCCACTATACGGGAGTGGAATACATCAACGTGGGAAGAGATTGGTCATCCATGCAATAGTACTAAGGGCATCAATACCCTGGCTGTGAACCCTACTGGCACCCTCGTCGCCTCCACGTCTTATGATCGCCATGTCCGCCTCTGGCGACTGTCGGATCGGCGAATTGTCGCCTCATTCAAGCACTCTCATACAGTGCGCTGTGTCACCTTCTCCACGATGGCAAGTACATCCTCAGCGGAGGTTTTGATAAAAAGATCTCGCAGTGGGCAGTGCCCTCGTATGATTCCAAGGCATGTTTTGATTCTTCACTCGTGATAACGTAAAAACCATATGTCTTGTAGATCCTCGATATGGACTCGATAACCCGCAATGCATGCATAACTGGGGACTTGGATACAGCTGAAGCATGGCTAACACAACGTATTGATACTGACAATAGCGACCACAACGCGTATGCCAATCGCTCATTTGTTAGGGCGCGAAAAGATGACTGGGACGGTGCGCTCCATGATGCACTGAAGGTGAGATACGTTGTTGGACGCCACCATGAGACTGACTAAACTATGGTAATTTAGTCCGCTGCGATGCCCTCCTTGACAGGGTATCTCTCCAGCGCCATCGCACTTTGCGGAAATCAGCGGATTCAGGATGCAATGAAAGAATTTAACCTTGCGACCATGTTCACGGATGGACATTCGAAGACCATTCTTCTCTTAATAAAGGCAGGCCAAATCTTTCTCCTACATTCCTGATTCATCACGGTTTTCAGGCCATTGCACTGTTCAACGCAAAGCAGCAGCATTGCGAAGCAATACCCCACATTCAACGGCCTCCGGACGCTTCTCCCAATGCTGATAGTCTTGTCTGCAGTATTGTGGAAGTAAGTATTACCGACTCACTTCTCGGTTAATGCTTATTAGAACTTTACATGAGGTTTATCTAGACAACTTAGGTGGCGTGTGTTGTAACGGACTCAGAGGTGCGGGGGACTTCACTGCCGCTGTCAACACCATCGCTGGATCATCTGAATCCGCCATTTGTTCTGAATATGAGGACTTTAATGTGGTGCGAGATGTGATGCGAGCGAAAATACTGTCATTGCCTAACTTCATGATCTATGTAGCTCTTCGGATGCGACCTCAAGTTAATGTGGCAAAATGCAAACCAGATGCGATGCGATGCATTCCTCCAGGCAGGTGGGATTAGAGAAGCCCTCGAATCGTACCGACATATGATGGATATGAGTGGTGAAACTACGAAGGCTAACTGCCTTGCTTGGTCCACTAGCAAGTCTTCATCAATGTCATCGGGCCCAGTTCTCACCTGAATTTTCACTCAGCATTCAAGCAAGCCTGCAGAGAGCATTATACTGCCAAAGGATTTACTGACATAGTCGCAAGTGGAGATGCCGCATTGAAGGCGGGTAATTATGAAGAGGCTATCGAGCTATATTCAGCGGCAATCAACCTGGGTTCAGCCAGTGACACCATCTTCGCAAACCGCAGTAAGGCGAAGTTGGAACAAAGGCTATGGGAGGATGCACTTCTCGATGCACAACAGGTACAGTGGCATCTGTTATTCCGTAATCAACGTTTTCATTTTAGTGATAGGTCATTAAACTCAGCCCTTGCAATTATCTCGGATACGAAATGAAGCATGCAGTGCTTCGTGCCGCACAGTACTACGATGAAGCTATCGAAGCCTTCCAAGTGATGCTCTCTATATTAGTCAATTCTTCCGAAAAACGACAACAAGGTAAGCTGTCAGCAACGCATCCTAAAGATGCTTGACCCTTTCTTCAGATTTGTTCCTGGAGTATGCCTCTCGATCCTACATAGAAGTAAAAATCCAAAAAATTGTTTCCGATCGTATCCAACACATCCCGATTCGCATACTTGACACTTCTACCGGTCGCTTATATGATCTAAAGACACGACAGGAGGCCTTCAAGACGAGTGTAGAGTACAAGGAACTTTTATCATCAATAACGAAGCGCACAGACCTCCAAACGGAGCGCATCAAAGAGGTGGTGGTGAAGTACTTTGGTTATGTCATGTTATCACATAAGTGGGAAGGGAAGGAGCCGCTACTGTGCGACATCCAGGGCAAGAGCGTGTACGAGTTGGAGTCAGTCGGCAGCGTCAGGAAGTTGCAGCGGTTCTGCGAAACTGCTCGTGATGCTGGCTACCGCTGGGCGTGGAGCGATACATGCTGCATAAACAAGGTAGACATCGAGGAGCTCCCAGAATCCATCACCTCCATGTTTCGCTGGTACCGGCACTCAGCCCTCACAGTTGTCTACCTATCTGACATCTCACCTTCGTCGGGATCTGGCGCACTCGTCAACAGCGTCTGGATCACCCGAGGATGGACACTCCAAGAATTCCTGGCTCCCAACATCATTCTCTTCTACCGAAATGATTGGACCCCGTATCTTGATAATCCTTCTGATAACCACAAGGAGTTTATCATGCAAGAGTTGAAAGATGTTATGGGCATAGATTCACGGATTCATGTCACCTTCTCTCCTGGGACGGAAGATCCCCGCGAGAAACTCGTATGGGCATCAAAGCGCGTCACCGAGAAGCCGGAAGACATTGCATACTCATTATTTGGCGTCTTCGGCGTTTACTCAAGCGTAATGTATGGCGAGGGCAAAGAGAGTGCGCTCGGGCGGCTCTTGGGGGGATTGTTGCCAAGTCGTGTGACATCAGCGTCCTGGACTGGGTTGGCAAATCATCCGAATTCAATAGCTGTCTACCAGCCGATATCACGTCGTACGGGTCGACACTCCTGTTGCCATGCCCGTCCAAAGATGAGATTCAAGCATCGATCTCGTCGCTACGAATTGCTGAGGAAGAGGAGCTGGCTTTAGACTTGTATAACAAACTTTACGACGTAGACCCCGTCGACTTCTCAAACCAGCGGTTATATCTGCCTTGCATCGAGTTCCGTGTCACCAAAATCAAAGGGAGGCACGATCAAGATAAAAAGAAAAATTTCACATATGACTTGAAGGCAAAGGGACTTTGTGACTTGTCCATCATCACAGACGAAGAACTCCATTCCTCGCGAGAAAATTCGACCGTACCGAAACTCTTGCTCGTTCGTCCCTGGGACTGTCATCTCCTCGAACTGCTTGACCATTCGAGCGATACGGAGAGCATTGACAATATATCCTGTTTCCCATCCCCGTCAGACAATTCATCCTGTCCCTCATCCCCGTCAAATTCACATGACGGGCTCCCTGGAGAGGACGAGTCGCTTGGTTCGAAATCGGGCGAGCAAGCATTACAATTGATTGCTCACCTCAAACAGCCTTTCAGGGCATTTTTGCTAATGCACAAACGCGGCAAAGAATACACGAGAATCGTATCAGAATATGATATTATTGCACGAGTCGAAGAAACGACTTCTATCCAAAACATGACGAAATGGGTCAAGAGAGTACAGGTGGTGTAGCTTGAAGAGTAGAGGAATTTTCAGATACCCTTTCCACGCTGCTATGGACGCTCCCCCTGGCTTCGACGAGTGAACTTTCATCAGTCTGACAAAGGAGAAATGCGTACGCGTGCACGTTCATGATACGATACATGCGCTAACGACGTGTTCAGGTGCAAATAAAAGCCTCCCGCATCAAGGAAATCGCTTTTAGCATGGAATGCGAGGTGATTTCATTTCACGTCGAGCCCGCTCGCTCGCTGACAACGTCGTCTCACAACAACTCTACAAATTTATAGATATTACCCACCCAGTCACATGCAAGCACAACAGCACGCTCATCCTGGCGCACATCAAATACTTCCACGTGCGCAAGTGCAGGAGGAGGCGAAGATACAGGAGGCATTGACGACTCACGCACCACCATGAAATAGAACGAAGGAGTCGTTTTTTGGTAACATATACCATAAATCATAGATAAGACGGGGCAATCGATATTAGCATCTACGCGTGATCGACGATTTTCTGTCCCCGAAATGTAGACCTTCCTTACACGCCGTTCGGCTTTCAAGAATAGACAACAAGTATAGCGAGTTAGATCCCTGACAATATGTGGCACCCGTCATTGCACTTGATTCGTAGTAGCCATGAGATTATTACCATGAGACGATTTATACGGACCGTTTTAGTCGAGGGAGGGAAGCCAGCACATCTCGCTCTGAAAGGTCGTGGATGCGGCGTGAAATACAGCTCCCGTGCTTGATTTTATAAAGCACAAGTTGGAGTGTGGAGGGTTGAGATTTCCATGGTGAAAGAGCGACACTAGCCATGTCCTACCCGAAAGATCTTCAGTGTAGACGTGTAAAGACGCTTAAGGACAATGATAGGCTGTGTCCATATGTGGCCCAGTCAGATAGTGGTTTTCAGTTAGTGACGAATGCCTTCCGCGGTGCATGAACGCAGATGGGGGTAGCACTGATTAAGAAAATGATGCTGAAAGAGGACGTTGCGCCAGACATGTCATAATGAAGCAAATTCGTACAATGTTCGACATATCTGTGAATGAAGCATAAAGTGGTTCACAGAAAGAGTAGTACTCTGCCGCAGACTCACACTTCCAAGCCTCATGATGTCCAGGACTCCTGGAAAGATACCCCATAACTAGTACGAGCCATACGTCGACCACGAACTCGGAGGGGCTGTGGACCACATGTTGACTGGCTGGTACTACAAACATGATTATCCGAGTTATTGGTGAGCAAAGAACTCAAAATTGTGCAACACGTGGTCCTGCTGAACGAATTCAGGCTTATGCATTGCCTGAGCAGTGGGTAGTCGACAAATCACTTGCTTCTTTATTACATAATAAAATTGTGCATATTTACTCTAGTGTTGAAAACGTTGAATATCGACATTGTTACAAACTTGCAACTTCATTAATCTACTACTGCTCTTGCCAGTGTTTTCTCATGAGAGGTCGATGCAGCTTGTTGTAATGCAACTACCTAGTACGCAATTGGCGATACAGGTCTCAAGAAGTTACTATCTATTACTCCAGTGGACATGTCAGTGAGTCTGGGACCCCTGTGTGAAACCGTCGTTTTTGACCAGACAACAACTTTAACTTGCAGCGTCACAGTTGTATTGCAGGTTGCAACCGGTCGTTGATAGGTACAGATATCGACTACTGAGGGGACACACATGTGACCAGACATGATCACTGATCACTAGGTGACATAAGTAGTCATTTGTATGCGTAACCACTATCCCTGTGGTAACAAAGCGGGTCTTCGCTGTCAGCCACACAATCCGAACAATCCACAGCCCTGTATATCCCTGATAAGACAGCTGCCATCATGTCATCGGGTGTCTACCATCACGGGGGACCCTGAGGGAGAGACCTAATGGTTCTTCTGTGGGTCGTGAAGGGTTTGCCAAGGGTTTGGTGACGATGTGATGCAATGCACTTCCTGCGGCGTAACCCCACGAGGCGCTCTTTCAGGGTCAAGTTCAAACGTTGGTTTTAACCTGTAAACTCAACATTTACTGGCGCATAGCGTTTCACTCCCATTTGCTTCCATGTCAATGAAGTCCGCAATCCATAACACATTCACAACAAACAAGAAAGAAGATGATCCGGAAGAGCTAGGACATCTACCGACATCTAATTCCCAAACAGCTTGTTCAGAATCAGGCCCTCCGGATGGCGGGTTTCAGGCCTGGGGACTGCTTTTGGGTGGTAAGCCGTGTCTCTAATAATACCCGCATGTTGTATCTAACAATCACGACGATGTCTAGTTTTCTCGTGCAATTTTGCGGCTTCGGGTTGGTTCTAGCTCGCTCGTTCGAGACATCTCAGTCAACAGCATTTGAACAGATACATAGCGTCTTTTGGAGTTTACCAAGGTACCCAGCAGTTGCATGATACTTCATATCCAAAGTTGATAAACGATCCCGGAAGACTATTACACACGAATTTACATGACCAACCATTCACCATCTGCAATATCGTAAGTGAGTGTGCGTTTACTCTGCAGTTCTTGGTCTCACTCAGTGTTAGATGGATTGGTGCATTGACCTCATTCCTCTCAGTCAATATCACGTTGTTCTCGGGTCCGTTGTACGACCGAGGGTGGTTGTAAGCTGCCATATCTTTATACATAGTCAGTCGCTAACTCCTGCACAAATTACTGATAGTTATCAATTGATGGTTGTGGGGTCGCTGCTCCAATCACTATCCTTGTTCGCTTTATCCTTCACAAAGCCTGATCAGCTTTACTTGGTGAGCAGCCCGACCAATTTCGTTGTCGATGGGCTACCTATAGGTTACGACCAGGCTTTTATCGTTCAAGGCGTCCTTTCTGGGTTTGGGATGGGCCTAATGTCCGGTCCCACTATCGCGGTCGTCTCTCAGCACTTCTCCAGAAAACGTACATTGGTGATGTCTCTGGTCTCATCCGGTACACCGCTCGGTTCCATGATCCATCCGATCATGCTCAATCACCTTTTAAATGGTACTGTTGGCTTTGCCAATGGTGTTCGCATCAGTGCGGGTTTTGTCAGTGCTCTGCTATTGATCGCCTGTTTATGCATGCGTACAAGAGAACTTCCGGCGCCGACTGTCGGTTATACTGTAGTGGCGCGAAAATGCTCTCGCGAGGTTCTCTTCATCCTCATGACTGTTGGGTATGTTGTATCTGGCATATGCTAAGAGAAATTGCAGTCTTGACAGCTGATCATGCCTAGGTCAACATTATTTCAGATCGGGTTTTTCTTCCCTGTGTTTTACTTGCAACTGGACTCTACCAAACATGGGATTGACATCAACTTCTCGTTCTACTCCGTACGCCCAGAATTATTATTTTTACTGTCAATTCTCAACTCCCTTTAGCTTGTGATAATGAATGCAGCCTGTTTTATCGGACGCTGCACGTCAGGAATAATTGTGGCGTATACGGGGGTGTTGAACTTCACGATCGCATCCACTGTCGCATGTAGTGCCGTCATAATATCCATGATGGCTCTGAGTGACGTAGCCGGTGTGGTCATGTTAGGACTTACATATGGCTACTTTTCTGGAGTTTGTATGAGTCACACTACAGCTTGAGTAATTCCTGGTGCTGACTTTCTCAGACATCGCGTTGTTAGTCCCATTGGTGGCTGTGTTGACGCCCGATTTGTCTGAGCTAGGGTTGGCTTCTCTTTTATTTGCGTTTTGGTGATGTTGACCCTCGTATGCAGAGCGCGAATGGGCATATGTTTTGCCTTCACTGGTATGCATCATCTAGTTCTGTCTCGGAAATCCTGACAGTGCACAAATTGTCAGCCTTTGGCGGATTACTTAGTAAGTAGTGGCTTTCCAGTCTTCATCTGTCACTGAACCAATATTTTCAGGCGGCCCAATCTCAGGCGCTTTGCTCGGTCCTCAATATAAATGGTGGATAGCGTCGCTCTTCAGTGGGGTGAGTAGTTCACATTGTTTTTACACTTGCGCGAGCCCTGTGCTGAAGTTTGCATCTAGTTGATCTCCCTCGTCGGAAGTTCGATACTCGTGGTGATGCGCCTGATTATATACCGCCGGGGAATAAACAAAAGCCCATCCATAGCTGGCGGGGATACGTGAATCAGTTGTTCCGTTGGATTCTGTCGAGGCCGTTATTTATTCGTGTTGGATCATTGGAAAGAAGCGGTAACCTTCGGTCGTTAGTTATTGACACACATGTCATTACACTACATTTGTACACTACATTTGAACTATCTTTCTCCTCATTTGCTCCGGAAAAATAAGCACACGCGGGACAATGCAGTATATAGTTGATCATCAGCAAAAAGATCAGTTATGAGATCAGAACTGTGCAAGAGGGTTGGCAGCCATTGAAAATAGTTGCGTAAGCTATTCTCAAGGAGATTGTTTGCGATTCACCGTCTAACTCGAGTGCTCGAGTGGTAAGGATGAGTGATACGTAGAATACAGTGGTTTTTGAAATTGTCGAGTCTGACGAATCGACGATGTAGACCTGCTATCTGTACTCGTACATTTCTCACCAATCATTCTTCGGCCAAGAAGTTGCGTTGTATGGCGCATTTATTTTGAGATTCAGTCGATGGGGAGAAATCCCGGGCGCAGTAAGCATCGCGAAGTAATCTGGTATTTGTTCAGGTGCGTCAGTAGGTGTGATCCTCAATGGAAGCTGTGGCCGCTTAGCTCCGGAGGTAAGAACGACGGCCAAGTCACCGTCAGGCAAAGCAATCATATTTCCAATAGTGTTTGCTCATATCGAGGGCCGATACCTTGATGCATTCTGAAAGTAGACTAAGCTATGGAAGGTGCAGGTGGTAACCATGTACGGTTGATAGTGTCATGAAACAAAATGGAAGAGCAAGAAAAGGAGCACAGAGATGAATTTCAAATACGGAGCACACCCTACAGTATCTCTAGCGTCTTGACCATGTCCGGAATAGAAGAAAGGTCTTTGACTTGCGCAATAATATCATGATCTGAGGCGATTCTCTTGTATTCTCCGCCGCGCTGATGCGCTAGCAAAAACGCGCTAAAAGGCTGTTGAGGTGAACAATCAACCGCAAGGCTCGATCGCTCAGTTCCGAGTCGACCGACTCCTGTGCTTCAGGGAACTCGCCAGGCGAATTCTGTAATGGAGACTCGGGCGCAGACCAATAACCTTCCTCGCTCTCCGTGTCGTCATCAATGTCAGGCAGCTCTACCAAGCCAGACGGCTCTGCGAACTCAGGAAGCTCGAGCAGATACCGATTCCACGGACGAACAAGCAAGAATGTCTGCATAGTGGGTCGTGATGGTGAGAACTGATTCACTTGTACTTCGTGGTGATCAGCAGGTCATCAAGCCCGTCAGCCTTGACTTCATATATCTCTTGGTCTTTCGCGCGACTCCGTTTGATTGCTGTGACCCGAAATGCGATGCAAGGCAGATGCAGTCTGCAGTTCCCGAAACGAGGCGCGTTCAGGTTGCTAAGCAGGGTGTAAATGTTTAGAACCAAATCTGCGGCCATGACTTGTCGGAGCGAGGAGATTGATGTCTGAATGTCATCGACAGACAGACATGGCAGGGTGTATGGTGGTGCTTTGTATGAAGTGATGTCGGCCGGCAGACAGCTATTGAATTCGGATGATTGCCCCACCCAGTCCAGGGCACTGATGTCGCCCGACTGAGCTACAACCTCCTGCAAGAGCCTCCCAAGCGCTTTTGCTTCTTCTCTCCATAAATGACAGGCAGTTGACGTCGAAGATACCAAACAATGAGTATGCGATATCTTCCTGCCACGTAGTGACACGCCGACACCCATTGGAGTTTCTCCGGGCGTCTCTCATCCCCGGACGGAAGGCGACGAGGGCTTGGGCATTGATTCCCGTCGCATCTCCCATCTCTGCATGATTGCAAGGGATCCTTGTGGTTGGGAGAGCGATCGCCGAGATATAGGGACCAATCCTTCTGGTAAAAGAGTACAAATTTCGGAGCCAAGAATTCTTGAACTGTCCATCCTCGCGTGTTCCAAGCGCTACTTGCGAGTGCCCCAGGCTGCGACGAAGGCGGAACATCCGACAGGTAGATGATGGTGAGTGCTGAGTGGCGATACCAGACAAACATGGAGTTGACCGATTGTTGGACCTCGACGTTGTTAGTCTGGTCAATGCAACAGGTATCGATCCATGCCCAGCGATACCCTTTATCACGAGCAGTTTTGCAGAACGACTGCAACTTCGCGATGCCGCCGACTGGATCCAAGTCGTACACCACCTTTTCTGGATGTCATGCAGCAACGGCTCCCTCCCTTCCCACCTATGCGATAGCATGACATAACGGAAGTACCCCGCCACCACATCTTGGATGCGGTGCAATGGAAGATCTACATCCTTCATTGTGGATGACAAAAGTTCCTTGTACTCCGTGCTCATTTTGAAGGCATCGATCTGTGCCTCGCGATTGTGTAAGCGCCCAGTGGAGGTGTTGATTAGACGATGTGGGGCGTCGTCGAGTTGGGCCTTGATGCTCTCTTCAATAGCACGTTCTGCTTCGGATAGACTAATATGCTGTTGGCGCAAGTCTGGAAAAGGAGTCAACAATATTTGAAGGATGTGCTATTTTGGGCGTACTTCTTGTTTCCGTGTCAGGAGTATTTTCCAACTTGGATAGCATGATTTTGAACGCCTCGATGGCTTCATCGTATCGGTGTGCGCCATGAAGTACCGCATGCTTCAACTGATATCCGGAGTAAGATGAGGGGTCGAGTTCGATGACCTACGTATCACCAAAATGAGCGTCGAATACGAAACAATAGTTGTCACCACACCTTTTCCGCGTCGAGGAGTGCATCGTCCCATAGCAGTTTTCCCGACCTCGCCTTACTGCGGTTTGCAAAGATTGTATCGGTTGCCAAATCAAGGTCGATCGCCGCAGAGTAAAGTTCGATAGCCCTGTCATAATCATCCGCAGCAAGGGCATCATCTCCGCCCGCAGCGAGGTCAGTCACTCCGGCGGTAGCATAGAGCACACTGCAATCTTGCTTGAAAACTAATTGAAATGAGGTTGAGAATTATACCCAGTTGACATCACGAAGACTTGCCAGTAGGCCAATCAATGCAGCGTGCTTTCGTAGCCTCATCAGCCCTGTCCATCGTGTATCGGTATGCTTTGATGGCTTCTGGAAGTCTACCTGCCCGAAGGAGCGCATCACACCAATTCTGGTGTGCAGTTCGCCACAAGGACCGGAGGTCCCACCCGAATAACTAGAAAAGGCACAGTAAGGCGTCATAAAATGATTTCCAGCTGCATTGCATTCAACCTACCACCACGAAGACATCGTATCCAGAATGGATGGCCGACATAGATGAGAAATCGATAGTGTTGACGGCAGTAGTGAAGTGGTCAGCCGCTTCATTGTGACGTGCGTCGTCTAACGCATTGATTCCCAGTTGGACGTGTAGATAAGCCTGGAGTGCGAGGTTCGCAAAATCAGCACAGATGCATGAATCTAGAGTTGACTGTGTCAGTAGCACTCACTTCCACGATACCACACGCATGAGAATTTGGATCGGGGCGAGTGGTAGCTAGCTCTTGAACGCGCAGTATCGCCTCGTCATGTTGATTTGCATTGAAAAGGGCGATGGCCTGACAGCTGTCGTGTGAGTAACAAGTACATGAGACACAATTGACGTACTTTAATCAAGAGTAGAAGACGAGTTTTATTCAAGTCCGTGTCCACGTACAAGAATGCCAGGTCAAATGCTTTCATCGCGTCCTGTAATTGTTGTTTTCCACAGTGAGCGATGCCCTTGGATATACAACCCATCAAGGATGGCTGAATACTGATGCTCTGTATCACCATATCAGTTAGTCAGTGTTAAAAAGGTCGTAACAGAATGGAGCATCTCACTTTGAGCGCGTCATCAAGTGCGTGATCCCAGTCTGAATTTCTTGCCTTGACAAACGAGCGATTCGCATAAGAGTTGTAGTCGTTGCTATCGACACCAATATCTTTTGTTAACAGTCTGTCGGCAGTAGGCAAGTCCCCAGTGATACATGCATCACGAGCTGTCGTGTTGATGGCGAGGATCTGCATCATGCATGGTCAAACTATGTGGTAGGAGTAAAGGCTAGAAACCTGCCTCGCAATCGAACTGTTGAACCTTGGCATCAAGATCAACAGGCAAGCCTGAGGAGACGAGCAAAGAATGTAAACTCACATTATTTGCCACTTGTTGATTCAGCCGTAATGCATCCTTGAACAAAATGAAATGAAGAAGAGACGTAAAATGAACAACACTTGCATCTAATGCCTGGTCCCCGAAAATGTCCTCTAGCGAAGGTACTGCCCACTTTGAGATCATACTATCTCCTCCTCCACTAAGAATGTGCTTGCCATCCGCGGAGAACATGACACAATATACCTCATTGGTGTGTTTGAATATGGCGATGTTTTGTTGATCCGAAAGCTGCCAAAGGCGAACCTGATTGTCGTCAGATGCAGATGCGAGAAGGGTGCCAGTAGGGTTCAAGGCAATCATGTTGAGAGGCCCAGAATGGCCCTTCCAGGGCTCACCGACCTGCTTCCAGGTCGATGTATCCCACTCCCTTATGGTGGGATCTCGATTGGAACCCGTTGAGAACAGCCGTGCACGTGTGCCATCAAGCATCCATGCGAGTGAAAGATTCCATGATCCATCAAACGCAGAGTGACCCAAGAACTTTGCGATGCGATTCCTCTTGCCTAGATTCCATATTTCGATATTCGAGTTAGTTGCGATAGCAAGATATTCACCTGACGGTGAATACCGAACACAGTGAATTTCTGCGCCACCACCGATTTCATTGCCGCAACTGATTGGATTTCCTTGCACCCGCCATGTTTTGGTGTTCCACAGCTCCACTGTGGCATCAAATGAGCCGCTCGCCAGTAATGTGCTGTCTGGGGAAAAGTCGAGCGAGAAAACCTCGTTGGAGTGGATCTTCATGGGTTTGGTGAGAGATTCGCCATGTCTGTTCCAGGCGATGAGCTCTCCACCATCATCACCACTTGCTATTAATTGCCCGTCTCTTGATATTGCAACTTTTCGTACGCTGAAGCGATGCCCTTCCATTATCTTTAATACAACACCGTCTTCTAAGTCCCACAGACGAAGCGTCTTGTCGAACGAGGCTGTCACCATACGGCGTCTATCGGGGAAGGCTGCAACTGACAAGACACCATCTTCATGACCTTTCAATGTTTTATTGGGTGTGGTGATTCGAATAGCGGGGTGTTCTGCTTCCGTCATCCCAGTCGAGGTGGATGGTGTTGAGTACGACTTGCAGGGGAGCTTGTGGGTGTCTTGATTCAAGTTTCAGAGGTGCGTGTACCGGGCCTTTTTATGCTTCTCCACAGCCTCAACCTGTGTATTAGATGCCCAATATACGAGGTACTCAGACGCTGCGAAGTGCGCCGGGTAGTATCTGCTATGTAGTATCTCTATCATTCTCATGGTTACAATATCGAGGACTTTTAATTCACTGACCATGATACTAGTGTGCATCTATATCCGCCATGAGCATATCAATGGTATTTTCATAAACCGAGACGACGACTTAAGCTTGGAACTATGACATAGTAGATTGTCGAGCGCATGGTGCTTGACCGATTTGGAGTCCGAGTGGAGCACAAACAGGATGACCAAGCCTGAAGGAGCCGAGCAGCTACATAGGTGCACTGCCCGTTACAGCGCCTACTAAAGACATTTGTCCAAAAAAGTACTTCCTGTCATTATCGCAGCAAGCAATGTACCAGTCCAGCTACTGAGGTCGTCGAGCATTCAATATTCACTGCTAGTGGGAATGGTACCATCTTGCGCGTGCTTATCAGATAGCGTAGTAAGCAAAGCAGTCAATGTCATCCCGATCCATCTGTTATATCAGCCTCATATGTGTGAAGACTAAGTACTAAAGTACTAATGATTAATGATGAGTGTGGATAAGAAATAACGACGGACTCGATCGGATCCGCCTGGATGCCTACCGCCGGAAGTTGCCGAAGTAACACTCACCACAACCGCCACCTCAGTTCACCAGCGCCAACAACCACCAAGTCCCCGTCGTCCAATACACTCGTTCGCGACCCTCTGTTAGTCACCGTCACCCTACTCGCAACCGAGCCATCGGGAATTTTCAAAACATAGACGGCCTCTCGTTATCCTGTCAAAACCATACTACCCATTCATACCTCCGCTTGCTCATTTTTCGTATTCCTTCCCTTTATCTCTACTCTACCTTCTCGGAAGCGACGCTCTTCCATTTGGCATCTGTTTTTTGCATTATTTTCGGCCTAGCCATCCAAAAGGACCCTTACAATCTCCAGTATAAGTAGCCATCTACAGTCCCTACTAAGAAGCAATAATACCAGTATCCCAGTACCGTTCTCGCCTCCGATATCAGCAGTATCTCATTATTTCACCTATCGTCCAGAACTAACTACCTTCCTCGTCATCCTACTCTCGTTCGCGACCCTCTGACCTTGTCTCACAAAGCGGTCTACACACCCCTTCGCACTCACAGTCCTTTGCAGGTTCTTACAATGCTGGTATCTATACGATCTATGGTATATGCCACCAAGCCACCCTCCGTTCTATTTTATGGTGATGCGAGAGTCTTCGCTTCCTCCTGCGCCCATGAGGAAACCGCGATCCTGTATCTCCAACCCGGGAATACGAGATGTTGCCCACACGCGCGACAGGCTTGGACTTTGTAAGGTCGATGGCACCTGCCTGTGAGCAAGGACATTCCATGGGGATTGCTCGTCTCATATGTCAGATTCACATTCTTCTTTTTTATTGATATAATATATAGCTCCCAAATGCATGCCGCTACAGTATCTCTAGCGTCTTGATCATGTCCGGAATACAAGAAAGATCTTGACTTGTGCAATAATATCATGATCTGACGCGATTCTCTTGTATTCTCCGCCGCGCTGATGCGCTAGCAAAAACGCGCTAAAAGGCTGTTTGATGAACAATCAACCGCAAGGCTCGATCGCTCAGTTCCGAGTCGACCGACTCCTGTGCTTCAGGGAACTCGCCAGGCGAATTCTGTAATGGAGAGCCGGGCGCAGACCAATACTCTTCTTCGCTGTCCGTGTCGCAACGTCAGGCAGCTCTACAAGCCAGACGGCTCTGCGACTCAGGAAGCTCGAGCAGATACGATTCCACGGACGAACAAGCAAGAATGTCTGTATAGTGGGTCGTGTGATGAGAACTGATTCAACTTGTACTTCGTGGTGATCAGCAGGTCATCAAGCCCGTCAGCCTTGACTTCATATCTCTTGGTCTTTCGGCGCGACTCCGTTTGATTGCTGTGACCCGAAATGCGATGCAAGGCAGATGCAGTCTGCAGTTCCGAAACGAGGCGCGTTCAGGTCGCAAGCAGGGTGTAAATGTTAGACCAAATCTACAGCCATGACATGTCGGAGCGAGGAGATTGATCTGAATCTCGTCTTCAGACAGAGATGGCAGGGTGTATGGTGGTGCTTTGTATGAAGATGTCGGCGGCAGACAGCTATTGAATTCGGATGATTGCCCCACCCAGTCCAGGGCACTATGTCCCGACTGAGCTAACCTCCTGCAAGAGCCTCCCAAGCGCCTTTTGCTTCTTCTCTCCATAAATGACAGGTAGGTTGACGCCGAAGATACCAAACAACGAGTATGCAATATCTTCCGGCCACGTGGTAACACGCGCTGACACCCATTGGAGTTTCTCCGGGCGTTCTCATCCCTGGATGGAAGGCAACGAGGGTTTGTGCATCTATTCTCGTCGCATCTCCCATCCTGCATGATTGCAAGGGATCCTTGTGGTTGGGAGAGCGATCGCCGAGATATAGGGACCAATCCTTCTGTAGAAAAGATAAATATTCGGACAAGAATTCTTGAACTGTCCATCCTCGCGTGTTCCAAACGCTACTTGCGAGTGCTCCAGGCTGCGATGAAGGCAACATCCGACAGGTAGACGATGGTGAGTGCTGAGTGGCGATACCAGACAAACATGGAGTTGACCGATTGTTGGACCTCGACGTTGTTAGTCTGGTCAATGCAACAGGTATCGATCCATGCCCAGCGATACCCTTTATCACGAGTAGTTTTGCAGAACGACTGCAACTTCGCGATGCCGCCAACTGGATCAAGTCGTACACCACCTTGTCCTGGATGTCATGCAGCGACGGCTCCTCCCTTCCCACCTGTGCGAGAGTATGACATAACGGAAGTATACCGCCACCACGGCTTGGATGCGCTGCATGGAAGATATGCATCCTTCATGGTGGATGACAAAAGCTCCTTGTACTCCGTGCTCGCTTTGAAGGCATCGATCTGTGTCTCTCTATTGCATAAGCGCCCTGTGGAGGTGTCGATTAGACGATGCGGGGCGTCGTCGAGCTGAGCGTTGATGCTCTCTTCAATAGCGCGTTCTGCTTCGGATGGACCAACATGCTGATGGCGCAAGTCTGGACAAGGAGTCAACAATATTTAGAGGATGTGCTATTTGAGGCGTACCTTGGGTTTGCGTGTCGGAAGCATTTTCCAACTTGGAGATCATAATTTTGAACACCTCGATGGCTTCATCATATCTGTGTGCGCCATGAAGTACCGCATGCTTCAACTGATATCCGGAGTAAGATGAGGGTTGAGTTCGATGACCTGCATATCACTAAAATGAGTATCGAATACGAAAACGGTAACTGTCGTCGCACCTTGTTCACATCGAGAAGAGTGCGTCGTCCCATAACATTTTTCCTGACCTCGCCTTGCTGCGGTTCGCAAAGGTTGTATCTGTTGCCAAACCGAGGTCGATCGCTGCAGAGTAAAGCTCGATGGCCCCATCGTAATACCCGCAGCGAGGGCAACATCTCCGCTCTCAATGATATCAGTCACACCGGCAGCAGCATAGACCACGCTGCAATCTTGCTTGAAAGCTAAGTGGAATAAGGATCAGAATTATTCCTGGTTTACATCAAGAAGACTGCCAGTGGACCAATCAAGGTAGCTTGCTTTCGTAGCCTCATCAGCCCTATCCATTATGTACCGGTATGCTTTGATGGCTTCTGGAAGTCTACCTGTCCGAAGGAGCGCATCGCACCAATTCTGGTGTGCAGTTCGCCACAAAGATCGGAGGTCCCACCCGAATAACTAGAAAAAGCAATGGGGCGTGAAAAATTTCCAGTTGAATTGTAATCAACCCACCACCAGGAAGACATCATATCTAGAGTGGATGGTCGACATAGACGAGAAACCGATAGCGTCGACGGCAGCAGTAAAGTGGTCAGCTGATTCGTTGTGACGTGTGTCATCTAATGCATTGATTCCCAGTTGGACGTGTAGATAAGCCTGGAGTGCGAGGTTTGCAAAATCAGCACTGATGCATGAATCTGTAGTCGACTTTGTCAGTAGTACTCACTTCTACGATACCGCAGGCAAGAGAATTTGGATTGGGACGAGTCTTAGCTAGCTCTTGAACGCGCAGAATCGCCTCGTCGTGTTGATTTGCATTGAAAAGAGCGATGGCCTGACGGTTGTCGTGTGAGTAGCGAATACACGAGACACAATTGACACATACCTTGATCAAGAGTAGAAGACGAGTTTTATTCAAGTCTGCGTCCACGTACATGAACGCGATGTCAAATGCTTTCATCGCGTCTTGAAACTGGTTTTTTCCACAGTGGGCGATGCCCTTGGATATGCAGCCCATCAAGGATGGCTTAATACTGATGCTCTGTATCACCATATAAGTTAGTCTGTGTTAAAAAAGGTCAGGATGAAATGGGGTATCTCACTTTGAGCGCGTCATCAAGTGCGTGATCCCAGTCTGAATTTCTTGCCTTGACAAACGAACGATTCGCATGAGATTTGTAGTCGTTGCCATCGGCGGCAATATCTTGTGTTAACAGCCTGTCGGCAGTAGGCAAGTCCCCGGCTATACATGCATCGCGGGCTGTCGCGCTGATAGTGAGGATCTGCATCATGCATGGTCAGATTGAGTGGTAGGCGAAAAGGCTAGAATATACCTCGCATTCAGGCTGTTGAGCATTGGCATCAAGATTGAGGATCAATAAACAAGGAGACGAGCAAATAACGAGAACTCACATTATCTGCCCCTTGTTCCCTCGGCGGAGCATCCCCCGTAACATATCCTTCAATAAAATGAGATGAAGAAGGGATAGAAAACGAACAAAACTTACATCTGATAACTTGTCCTTAGAAATGTCCTCCAGGAAAGGTACTTTCCACTTTGAAATCACAGTGTCTCTACCTCCGCTGAGAATGTGCTTGCCATCCGCGGAGAACGTGGCACAATACAACTGATCGGGGTGCTTGAATATGGCGATGGGCGATCGATCCGAAATTCGCCAAAGGCGAACCTGTTGGTCTTCAGATGCAGACGCGATAAGGGTGCCAGTAGGGTTGAAGGCAATCGTGTAGACAGTGTCAGTATGGCCCTTGCAGGGTTGACCAACTTGCTTCCAGGTCGATGTATCCCACTCCCTTATGGTGGGATCTAGAATGGAGCCCGATGAGAACAGCCGCATGCCATCAGACGTCCATGCGACTGAGTAATTCCATGCTCCATTAAACGCAGAATGACCCTGGAACTTTGCGATTCGTTCTCTCTTGCGTGCATTCCATATTTGGATGTCCTTTTTGGTTGCGATGGCAAGATATTCCCCTGACGGCGAATACCGAACACAGCGGACTTCAGTCCCACAATTGATTGGATTTCCTTCTACCCGCCATGTCTTTGTGTTCCAGAGCTCCACCGTGTTGTCCATTGAGCCACTTGCCATAAATGTGCTGTCTGGAGAAAAGTCGAGCGAGAAAATCTTGTTGGAGTGGACTTTGACTCGGATGGGTTGGGTGAGAGATTCGCCGTCCCTGTTCCAGGCTATGAGCTCCCCGCCAAAATCACCGCTTGCTATGAATTGCCCGTCTCTTGATACTGCAGCTACTCGTATGCCCCAGTGATGCCCCTCCATTACCTTCAATACGACACCGTTTTCTAAGTCCCATAGACGAAGGGTCTTGTCGTACGAGGCCGTCACCATATGGCGTCCATCGGGGAATTCTGCAACTGCAAATACACAATGTCTATGGCCTTTAAATATTTGACTAGCCGTGGTGATTCTGATGGCAGGATGTTCTTCTTCCATCATTCTGCTCGAGGTGGACGATGTGGAGCACGATTTGCTGGAGAGCTTGTGAGTGTCTTGATTCAAGAGGTGCCTGTGCCGGGCCTTTTTGCTTCTTCACAGCCTTGACCTGCATATTAGACGCCCAGGGCACCAGGCACTTGGACCACTGCGAAGTGCAGGTATCTCCTAGTAAGCATGGTTGCTTGTTCATTGATCGAAATACGAAGCTGTGGAGTAAAGGAGACATGGCTGACGCCACTACTACGCTCGAAAGAATTTCCGTGGCAAGACAATCCAGTCCAGTGTAATAGTGATGCCCGCTGCGTTGAAGTGCGTTCGATGTTCCGAACGTTCGCTATCCGGTGAGCGTCTTGCGATTGCAGCAGAATCCAGACAGTGATAAACCAAGCCTGATATATACACCAGAGAATGCGCCAGTTTACTGCACTAGATTACAGCCTGCCACTGCATACGAATAATCGTGTATGCTCCATTGCAAACGAACTATGTACTTAGGTACTTTCAGGATGTGGTTTACAGCCGGATGTGTTGCTCAACACGCGCACACGCTGGCTCTAACGCAGACACACGATATCGTCCTCTCCAACCACCTCGAGAGCAGATGGTGCCTCTGCATGTCAAATTTTGGATTCTTTATTTGCGAGGATCATTTGCAGGGTATGTATGATATATGAGGCTATGATAATGTGATCGTCGTCGTGTTGTAAAAACCATTCAGCTACAATATGTCTAGGGTCCTGATGTTCATAATGTCAATCGAAGCCGGGTCTTTCACCTGCGCAATGATATTGGTCCGACGCGACCCTCTTGTATTCTCCAACGCGTTGCTGCGCTACCAAAAGTGCGCTGAAAGCCTGCCCAAGGTGAACCATCAAACGCAATGATCGTGAGTGAACATCCGAGTCAACTGACAACTCCTCTTCTCCAGGTGAGTTGCTGGACGACTCTTCAGTGTCGCTAATCCAGACTGGGACTCGGACCAATCCCTACGCTCTCCCCTTCGTCTGCAAAGGTGGGCTGCTCTGAAAAATCAGGCAGCCCAAGGAGACGACGATCCCATGGACGGACAAGAAAGAACGTCTGCCGAGTGGGTCTTGCGCGCGAGAATGAATTAGTGTCTTGTCCGTGGTGATCAGCAAGTCCTGAAGCCCATCTGCTTTGACTCATATGTGGAATGAGCAGCAGACCAGGCCTCCGTTTGACTTCCGTGACACGGAATGCGATGCAAGGCAGACGGAGTCTGCAGTTTGCGAAGAGCGGAGCATTCATGTTCTCGAGCAGGTTATACAACTTCGAAGCTGAATCCACAGGCACAATGTTTCGCAACGAAGAGACCGCTGTCTGAATCTCATCTTCAGACAATGATGGTAGGGATATGGCGGGGTTGCATATGAGATGATGTCGGCTGGAAGGCAACTATTGAACTCGGACGATTGTCCGACCCAGTCCAGGGAAGTGATGTCGCCCGATCTAGCCAGACGATCTCCTGCAGGAGCCGTCCGAGCGCATTTTGCTTCTTCTCGCCATAGATGACAGGCAGGTGGACGCGAAGATACCAAATAACGAGTACGCGGTCTTCCTGCACAGTGGTGACGCGCTTCGATGCCCATTGCAGTTTCTGTCTAGCATCTCTCATCCCTGGACGGAAGGAGATCAGGGCCTGTGCATCTATTCCCGTCGCACCCTCCAACTCCTTCATGATTGCTGAGATTCTTTGTGGTTGAGAGCGATCGTCGAGATAAACGACCAATCCTTCTGATAAAATCTAACGACTTTCGGAGCGACAATTCTTGAAAGGTCCATCCCGCTCGTTCCAAACACTGCTTGCTAGTGCACCGGGTTGGGATGAAGGAGGACATCGGATAGGTAGACGATGGTGAGCGCCGAGTGACGGTACCAGACGAACATGGATTGGACCGATTCTCCAAGCTCGGCGTTGTTGCTCTTATCGATGCAGCATGTATCCATCCACGCCCAGAAATACCCCGCATCACGAGCGATTTTGCAGAACGACTGCAGTTTCGTGATGCCACCAAGTCCCTTCAACTCGCGCACATCTTTATTTGGATGTGGTGCAGCAGCACCTCCGTCTCTTCCCACTTGTGTGATAGCAAAACGCAACGGAAGTGCATCGCCACCACCTCCTTGATGCGTTCCATTTCGAGATCCGAACGCTTCGTTATGGATGACAAAAGCTCCTTGTATTCTGGACTTGTTTTGAAGGAGTTTAGCTGTGCTGCTCGGTCGCACAGAATCCCCGTAGAGGTGTTGAGCAGACGAAGGGGGGCGTTGCTGAGTTCAATCCAAACCGCTCTTCGAATAGCGTCTTCTGCTTCCGATGGACAGACGTACTGCTGACGCAGATCTGCAGAACAAGATAGGCATTTCGAGACGAGGTAGCAATGTTCCATGCTTACCTCGTATCTGCCTTCTGGAGCATCGTCCAACTTGGACAACATGATTGTGAAGGCCTCGATGGCTTCATCGTAACGTTGCGCGCCACGCAGCGCTGAGTGTGACAACTGGTACCCAACATGAGACGAAGGTTGAGTTCGGTGACCTGCATCGCCGAAGTCAACATGGCTACGAAAACGTGGATGCCATCGCACCTTTCGCGCGTCGAGGAGCGCATCCTCCCAAGCATTTTACTTAACTTTGCCTCGCTGCGACTTGCAAAGAAGATATCGGATGCAGAATCCAGGTCGATCGCCATCGAGTATAGGTCAATAGCCTTGTCGTAATCGCTTGCAGCGAAGGCAGCTCTCCATTGGCAGCGCAGAGTGCGCTGCATTCCTGTTTGAAATCTGAGAAGAATACAGGTGAGGATTGTCGCCTGCGCGACATTACTGGTTCTAGACTCGCCGTTGGACCAATCAAGCAGTCGGCATTGGTGATTTCGTCACTTGAAGTCATCATGTGTTGGTATGATTTCACGGCATCTTGGAGTTTGCCCGCCCGAAGGAGTGCATCACACCGTTTATGGTGTGCCTTTTGCCACAACGACTTCAGGTCCCAGCCAAAGAGCTGGACAAGGATTCAGTTATGAAAAGCGTTATACATGCATCATCTTGACGTACCACCACCAAATCCTCATATACTTCATGAATGTTCGATTTCGATGATGAATCGCGAGAGTCGAGAGCGGCAGTGAAATGGTCGGCAGCTTCGTCGTAGCGTGCGCCATCCAAGGCTTTGATTCCGAGTTGAACGTGTAGATATGCCTAATGTGCGAGTTGTAAAGATGAGTGTTGATGACCAAGCATGGATGATACTTACTTGCACGATATCACATGCGAGAGTATCGGCATTCGGACAACCGGTAGCGAGCTCTTGAGGAGCAGGTTTGCCTCGTCATGTTGATCTGCATTGAAAGCGCGATGGCCTGAAATACGCGATGAAGGGAAGAGTATGCGAGGCAAATGTAACATACCTTGATCAATAGCAGAAAATGAGTGATTTCTGAATCCTGGTCCGTGTACATGGATGCAACATCAAATGCTGCCCTCGCATCCAGGACGCGGCCTTTTCCACAGAGGGCAATACCCTTGGAGATATAGCCCGTCAATGAGGGCTGAATCCTGATGGACTATGTCACCGTCGAGTTAGTCTGTATAAGGCGGCGATGATTCTCACCTTGATTGCGTCCAGAAGGGCGCGGTCCCAGTCGTATTTTCGCGCCATGACGAATGACCGATGGGCGTAGGAAGTATGGTTGTTCGGACTGGTGTTGATATCTTGAGTGAGTAGTCGGCGGTAGATAAGTCTCCATTTAGACATGCAATACGGGAGGTCGTGATGGCTAGGATCTGCACGAAACATGCTCTAATTGTGGTATATATGAGTCAAGAACGGAAACATGCCTTTGAGCGATGGACGTAGGGAGTATGGTTGTTCGCATCGGTATTGATATCTTGCATGAGTAGTTCTTCGTCAGTAGATAAGTCTCCATCTATGCATGCATCGCGGACTGTTGTGGTGGCAATAGTCTGCAAGAAGCATGCTCGATTTGTGGTATATGAGTCAGAGAGAAACATGCCTTTGGATGTATACCCTGAGGTACTGTCCACTCTGAGATCATCTTATCGTTACCTCCACTGAAGATGTGATTGCCGTCCACGGAGAAAGTGACGCATAAATTGGCGAGTGAGTGCTTGAAGACGGCAATGGTTTGTCGATCTGAGAGCTGCCAGAGACGATGGTGTCATAGATGCGGATGCAACGAGTGTGCCAGCAGGATGAATGGCAATGGCTTGGATGTGGTCAGTGTGGCCCGTCCAAGGATCACCGACCTGCTTCCAGTTTTTGTATCCCATTCGCGTATAGTAGGATCTTCCTATCGCCGCCTGTGAGAAGGCGTGTGCCATCGGGCGTCCACACGAGTGAGAGTTCCATGATTTGTGACCCGAATGATGTGACGTGTTTCCTGTGCCTGAATTGTAAATTTGAATATCATGTTGGTTGCGACGGCAAGCAGTTCTCCAGACGGTGAATACCGTACGCAGTGATATATGCATCACACTCGATGGATCTCCTTGCAGCTGCCAGGTTTTGGTATTCCAATTTCGTCATTTTTTCGTAATAGAACCAGTGGCCAGCACTGTTCCATCGGGAAAAAATCCAGCGAGGAGATCAAATTGGAGTGTGCTTGATTTTGGTGAGTAATTCGCCAGTTTCTCCGTGCCAGACGATGACCTCTCCCTCTATCACCGCTTGCTATCAATTGCCCATCTCGTGATACCGCCAACTCCACACCCGATTGCGATGCCCCTCCATCTTCTTCAACGCAACACCTGTCTTCAAGTCCCACAGACGAAGCGTTTGTCGGCGAGCCCGTAACCATCCGACGTTTATCAGGGAAAACTGCGACTGTAGTTATGCCTTCTTCATGGCCTTTAAACCATCGCAGGGGAGTGGTGATTGCAATGAGCTCCGACATTTTACTGGATGTTGATGGTATGGAATACGGACGAGGCTAAACTTTGGAGGGATGATGTCTTTCTCTAAGCTGCACAGGGTGTATGGTGCGTTTTATGGTGCTTCCCAGCTCAATGGACGCCCGGAATATCTAAGGCCGCCTGTTCGTGCCCACGCCTCCATCACCGTAATGCACCCACCCTATTGTCATACCCGCTGTCCTCGACAATATGCACATCTGCAGTGCATACATGCGTCCGACTCTTGGCTTCACAGCTTCCAGAATGTATCCTATCGCATCAAGTCGAGCAGTCCGTGCTTTCCAGCGCTCGAATCTGACTGTCTATCCTGCATGAATACCGTTGTTTTTCGTATCTAGCAGCTACTCCAGCTTATCACCACGTTACTTCTTCGAACGCGTGTATATAGCTTACTGCAATATCACTTCTCCATCCAACAGACTCCCAAGATTGTGTGCACAAGATGCAACTAAATTTCGTGGTACAGCCTCGGAATTTCCCCACCATTCCCACGGGCATTGTGAAAATGCTGCGCCACTGCCGCATGCGACTGCTGCGGTGTTCCTAAACGGTGAGTGCGCATTAACTACAAGTACTTACTTACTGCTAATCACTGGAACCTCCCAGTACTTATCCTCCAAACGAGCCATGGACTGGAGGGTGCTCCGATTCCTTATATGTATATCCACGCTCTCAAAGTCACGGTCAGGCGATATCATCGAGATTCGCAGTACTCCCGGTCTGCAAGTCAGGTCTCTCAAACAACTACCTTGTTACTAAACGACCTTTCATATTGCATTGTAGTCTGATTCCTCCGCATACAATGTTATTTTTATTTCTTTTTAGTGAACGACTGCGTAGTTGCGGGCATTGTCTCAAACCTGACGCAGTCATTGGCACCTTTCTTCGCGTTTATTTTGCTCGTGTGTGGTCGCGCAGCAGTCGCAGCATTTTCCTAGTGCCCCATTGCCATACTGCTAGTGGCCGCATCTCACTGCGATGCCCCTCCATACACAACACCTGTATTCAAGTCCCACAACCGAAGCATCTTGTCATCTATAGGGAAAACCTGCGACTGCGCTTGCGCCGCTCTCATGATCTTCAATAACTCAACGGAGTGCGGTGCTTGAAACGAGCTTCGACATCTGGCTGCATGCTGACAATGTGGAGCACGGTCGAGGTAGACTTTGGAGGGATTGTTGGTGTCTTTCTTTAGGCTGCAGAAGTGCGTATATCGTGGGTTTCTCTTCACCCCATTGACTTTTTCCTTAGACACCCTAGTAAGACATGGACCCCATTCATCTGAGATCTCTTCAGGTGAATATGATCCCACCATACAGGAACCACGGTGGAAGCCATTTACTTGGAAGCAGGTCGGTGATGTCATCCATGCCACCATATATTTATGCTGCTGGCATCTGATCGCTTCCGCATCTCACGACGTCTCACGAGGCAGCTGTCGGGTTGGCGAACCGTCGCCATCTTCCCTCACTCTGTTTTGACGACTTGTGTAATATTCTCTACGAAAGACATATCTTCAGCTGAGCTCATGAGCTTTTGATGAGATGGTCTTAGAGAGTGCCTCTACCACAGGACACTCTGCTGGAGGGTACTTCACAAGTGCCGCTATCAAAGGTACCTTTCTGTATGTACTTTGCCGCTGACTCCCGACCCCCTCGTCATCTCATCTCGCGAAAGGCCGGGTTGCAGATGGGTGCCTGAGACAATAAGGTGGAAATCAACGTATGTAAGTTAGCATTGATTTCCTTCTTCGTCTTCCTCCACATCGACACCTAAAGCATGCAATTCCTCGCTACAGAGGTTGAAAGAACTCTTTGGGTTACATATGGAAAGCTGTGGTGACGTGAGTTGGACACATATGTCCAGGTGCTTGCCTGTGAGCAAGGACATTCCACGGGGTCACCGTCTTCTAGATCCCATAGACGAAGGGTCTTGTCGCACGAGGCCATCACCATACGGCGTCTGTCCGGGAATTCTGCAACTGCAAAGATACTATCTCCATGACCTTTAAATGTTTGACTAGTCGTTGTGATTCGGATGACAGGATGTTCTGCCTCCGTCATTCTGCTCGGGGTGGATGGTGTTGAGCACAACTTGCTCGAGAGCTTGTGAGTGTCTTGATCCAAGAGGTGCCTGTACCGGGCCTTTTTGCTTCTTCACAGCCTTAATCTGCATATCAAACGCCACTGGCAGGACACGAGGCACACCACGGGGGTAAAATGGAACTTAGTGGAGGCATAATAGGCTGAAGTGTGCTTGATTAGGACTGGGATGATGGTCATCAAATCCTTCACGTGCCCTGTCGTGATTGCGCGGCTGGTCACACTAGCTGAGTCGCGCCGAAACTTACGACAAAAGCAGTATTTCGACCATCTAAACCCTTCGACAAAGCCGTCGTGGAGTCTCTGCGGCAGTAACCAGGATGGGAATGGTCAGGCCAGTAGTAGTCAAGTAGTAGTTGGGAATTGGTGTCAATGATCTCCCTTCATTCACAACGTCGAGGTTTACATCCCTTCTTGACGTTGCAATCACGCTTGAGAGATATTTTCCCAAAGCCTGAAGGAACCGAGCTGCCCATGACAGCGCCTACTATCTTGAAAGACACTTGTTCAAAAAAAGAAGTGTTTTCTATCGTTATCGCGGCAAGCAATATATACTAGTCCAGCTAGAGGTCGTCGAGCATTCACTACTGGGAATGGTACCATCTTGCGTGCTTATCAGATAGCGTTTGTAAGCCAAGTAATTTAGTCAGCGCTAGTCAGCGTCATCCCGATTCATCGATATACATCCGTTATCAGCCTCGTACGTGCTCAATTTGCAACCATGTAAATATAAATCCAGGGCTAGTTTCGCACTCTTCATCCAGCCAGTCCACCATGTCCATCCCTGCATTCGATACTACTCTCTCCTACTCCACCTATACCCAACCACCCAATCCATCCTGGACGTATGGTCAGAAAGTCGACGCCACTCCTGCCGGCAAAGAGTGGCTCGAAGGTGAATCTGCAGGGTGGAAAGTCTACAACACAGCAGAAACAGACAAGATGTACGTACTCCCCACCTGTTGTTAAGCCGCGATCTGACCGCGATCGACAGCGATCTCTACAAGCTCTTGATTTCAGGCGTCGTACCACGCCCCATCGCATTCGTGTCCACGATCAGCGAAGATGGCATAGAGAACCTGGCACCGTTCAGGTAAGACACACCTCCGGTATCGAACACACTTCGCACACTTACCTGGGTTGCATCTACCAGTTGGTTTAACACAGTGAGCAATACAACAGACAATGTCTCTTCAATCGTTCAATAACCTCTTCCCCATAGGTCACGAACTACCCTCCTGTCATCTCCTTTGCAGTCAACCACAGCGCTCCAGGCCGGCTCAAAGACACGGCCACAAACTTGAAGAACGGCCAAGGATTCACTGTGAACATCATCAGCGAGGCATTCGTCGAGAACGCAAATGCGACTGCTATAGATGCTCCTCGCGACTTCGACGAGTGGACTCTCAGCGGTCTGACAAAGGAGAAATGCGTATGCGTGCACCTTCATCATACGATATATGCGCTAACAACGGTGCGTTCAGGTGCAAATAAGAGCCTCGCGCGTCAAGGAAAGCGCTTTTAGCATGGAATGCGAGGTAATCCCATTTCACGCCGAGTCCGTTCGCTCGCTAACAACGCCACCTCCCAACAGCTCTACAAAGCGATAGACATCACCCACCCAGTCACAGGCGAGCACAACAACACGCTCATCCTCGCGCACGTCAAGTACATCCACGTCCGCAAAGACGTGCTCACAGAGAAAGGTGTCATCGACCTCGCAAAGTTCAAGCCTGTCGCGCGTTTGGGCGACATCTCGTATGCCCGGGTTGGAGATGCGTACAGGATCGCTCGTCCATCATGGGCGCAGGATGAGGAGAAGATACAGGAGGCATTGACGACTCACGCATCACTGTGAGATAGAACGAAGGAGCCATTTTTTGGTAATATATACCATAGATCATATGTAAGACGGGCACTGGTATGGTACCATATTGGTTACAACATGTCACCCCTGCATCACGAGCAACGAAGCCCTATATAGGCCATTCATGATTCATGTAATCCTTTCAGATGCAATTGTTACGTGCCGTGATCACATCCACAAAGCAATTTGACATGCATATGTCGCGTGTGTGTACTAGCTGCCTGCGCGTTCACAATCATTGTCGATAGTTCTGAAGGACATCAGGTTTGAAAAGTTGAAAATTAGTCGTGATTATTATGATGTAAAAGTAGGGCTTGTAGCTAGTCAATTATAAAGGTCTATCTTCGGGATAAGAAATAACGACGGACCCGCCTGGATGCTGATATCTATATGATCTATGGTATTTGTTCCCCAGAAATAGTAAGCCACTCTCCGTTCTATTTCATGTTGATGCGAGAGTCTTCAATGCTTCCTGTATCTTCCCCTCCTCCTGCGCCCATAATGGAACAGGCATCCTATATGTATCTCCAACCCGGGCATATGAGATATCGCCCACACGTCCGACAGGCTTGAACTTTATGAGGTCGACAGCACCTCTGCCTGTGAGCATGTCTTTGCGCACGTGGAAGTACTTGACGTGCGCGAGGATGAGCGTGCTGGTGTGCTCGCCTGTGACTGGATGCGTGATGTCTATCGATTTGTACAACTGTTGGGAACCGACGTTGTTAGCGAGCGAGCGGGCTAGGCGTGAAATGGAATTACCTCGCATTCCATACTAAAGCGCTTTCTTTGACGCGTGAGGCTCTTATTTGCACCTAAACACGTCGTCGTTAGCGCATATATCGTATCATGAACGTGCAAGCGTACACATTTCTCCTTTGTCAAACCACTGAGAGTCCACTCGTCGACGTCGGGAGGAGCGTCTACGGCAGCCGCATTGGCATTTTCGATAAACGCCTCGCTGATGATGTTCACGGCGAACCCTTGGCCGTTCTTCAAGTTCCTGGTCGTGTCTTTTAGGCGGCCCGCAGGGTTTCGGTTGATTCCGAATGAGATGACAGGCGGATAGTCCGTGACCTATAGGAAGAGGTTAAACATTAGAGGGACGCGTTGTTTGTTGTATTGCCGCTCACTGTGTTGAACCAACTGGTAGATAGCCAGGTAAGCGCGCAGAACGCAATAGATCATGAAAGCGCGTCTTACCTGAACGATGCCAGGTTCTCTACGCCATCCTCGCTGATCGTAGATACGATCGTCATGGGGCGTGGTGCAATGCCTGAATTCAAGAGCTTCCTAATATTGCTGTGGATTGCGGTCACGATCGCGGCTAATCAACAGATGGAGGAGTACGTACGCCTTGTCCATTTCTGCTGTGTTATAGACATTCCAGCCTGCAGATTCGCCTGCAAGCCAGTCTTTTCCGGCAGGAGTGGCGTCGACTTTCTGGCCGTACGTCCAGGATGGATTGGGTGATTGGGTGGTGGTAGAGTAGGAGGTGTATCGAATGGAGGGATGTACATGGTTGGTGGATGAGCTGGATGAAAACAGCAAGACCGACCCTGTTTTTATAGTTACATGGTCGAGGCCAGTCTTCACGCATGAGGTCGAAGTGCTGATAACGGATGATGGTGACTGCTTGGCTTACGAAACGGAGGACGCAAGTTGTGGATCGGACTCGCAGATCATGGATGAACGCATAATGGTAAACAGCTGGTGTCGCGTCCGTGATCGGATCAGTGTCAGCTACTGAGATTTACAATTGGATCAACTATGCACCTATAATTCCCATCACCTAACTTAGGTGATAGACCAGTCGGCAGACTCGGCACTAGGGCTCCGTGAAAAACTACCCACGGAGTTAACGACGAGTTTTTAACTCACCCCCACCCTCGAGGGGTTTTTGACACGAGTTAAAAACTAGTTTTTGACCAGTTTTTGACAGACTCAAAAAATGCGTTTTTTCAGGTCATTTTGACATTTTTTCGCTACGGTAATGCAAATGCCCACTGTACAGGCCCTCCCGGAGGCGTTGGAACTGTGCTATCCTGTAGTTGAGGTGTCCTGCTTGCCCCTTCCACCGGCTTCTCTGATAGTAAGTCCAACAATCGAGGAGCATCAAGATGAGCATCCTCGCTACCCACAAGTACTCTCGTATCACAAGACCAGTACATTGGATCACGCTCAATCTCCGGGTCCTCGCTCTCCTCCAACCAATTGTCCTCCGAGTCTGAATTAGAGTCCTGCGGCTCCGGGTTAGCCTCTGCTTGCGACTCGGAGTTGTCGTGTTTCCTTTTCTGACCATTGCTATCGAGATCGACATCGAAAAGAGTACTTTCCAGGTCACGAAACTTAACTGTTGGTTTTGAGGGAGGCCTTTTGGTCTACGGGACATCTTGAAACTCGAATGGACACGGTGCCGACTCATCCTTCCGGCCTCTGGGTGCAAATGTGACCTCGAGCACATTATTCAGTGCGGCTTCGGTACTGCCATAGAGTTCGACCCTCTCCGGATCTGGAGCATAGTGCTCAAAATTATATTTGGAGTTTCCGAGGGGGATACTATGTGGAAGTTGTGCGAGTGCCTTTCGGAGGTGGCTCAACTGTGCGTTGTTGCGCCCAATGTCCTCGAAGAAGCTCATCAAGGTAAATTTTTGTTGTAATCATTGAGCCGATTCAGCCGAACGCTCAATTGGACGGTAGTTGACAGATTGTCGGTCATATCTTAACGATTTTTCGGTGATTTCGGATGTTCGGATGGAGAATTCGATAGGCTATGTTCCCGAGATCATATACATATATATTTTAGTTTTTGACACCCCAATATCAACCCCGAGTTATCGACTCGTTAAAAACATGTTAAAAACCTGTCAAAAACTCCAACGTCAAAAACTAGGTAGTTTTTCACGGAGCCCTACTCGGCACCACGGGGGGCTAGGTTGTACTCTGTTTGGGACAGTAAGCACGTGACAGCTCGGCAACATCTGCCGTATGTAATTGTAAAGTCAGGCTGCGCTGTGCCCGACGACGTCGGACGAGGCTCCAGCCCGTTCTCACTCATTTCTCAACCGTTTGAAAGGACCAACTCCCGATTGGATGCGATGGGATACACTCCGGCAGCTGTGGAGACAAGAGTCGGACACGTGTATGCAGTTAGGCGCTGGAGGGTAGGTATACTGTCGAGGATGACTGGAGTGCATTCTTATCGCGACGGTGATGGAAGTGAACAGCCTGCACGGTGTCCTGTGCGTCTATCAAAATAAGGCAGGCGTCATAAAACGCACAATGCCGCCACCTCCGCAGAAGGATACCCTCTAGTCACTCCAAAGTCCAACTCGACCGCGCCCAACGCCATCAACCTCCGGTAAAATGTCAAAGCTCACGGAATCACTTGTGGGAATTGGCAGTATCACGAGATGGCAAGCGTTGATTTTAACGGAGAGGTCATTGTCTGGCAGGGAAAAACTGGCGAGCCACTCACCCAAATCATTAAACCCCACTCCGATTGGATCTCCTTGCTAGAGTTTTCTCCTGGTGGAGCCTATAGTGCTGGCCCCTGGTTCATGTGACGCTGTGAAACACCAAAACCTGTGCCAGCTTAATTGAGCCATTGTTGACGCCGTCAAGACTCAGTACTTTGAAGGGTGAGGTTTCCGACTCAATTGACATAGCTCACCATAAGGCCAACACCCGCTACCTCAGACTGTCAGCGATGCGATAATCGTGCAAGCGGCAGTGTAGACCGATCGATCAACACTATCTAAGGCGAAATTGTCATCTAAGGTAAGGGGCGACGAAATCCAAGCTATAAGACCCACTCCATGTTAACGGTAGCACCCCCAGATTCTCAGCCACCTTTAAGCTGTCGGAATTTTTGGACAACACGCAGTGACGGTGCAACCCGCGTCACCTACTCTTGTTCTCAATGATATCTAAATTCAACCTCAACTGCTTAGTCTTAGGTGACCACCCCAGGAACATATTCCCGGTCAAGATTTCATCGACGAAGATTGTTGGTAACCTGAAAGATTTAATCAAGGAAAAGAATAAGCATAAATTCGATGCTGCTGATGCTAAGGATCTCGAGCTATGGAAGGTGAGTGATCTGATAATTTGGAAGGTCGACCTACTTCTCGACGACACTTTCGAGCGTAATCTCAATGAGCTCCAATTAGATCACAAGAAATCATTATCGCCCGTGGATGAAATGCTCAAGGTTTTTGACAGTCCTCCGCAGCCTATGCACCTGCATATTCTTGTCCAGCCGCTACTACCTGCTGGTGAGTTGTCTGCAGATATTGCCTATCTTTCATCCATACTAATTGCGGTGTGATCAAGGCATTCCTCACCAGGCCGGCCACTTGTTGATCAACCTCAACTGCTTAGTCTTTGGCGACCACCCCTGGTACATATTCCCGATCAAGATTGTATCGACGGAGATTGTTGGTGACCTGAAAAATTTGATCAAGGAAAAGAATAAGCATGAATTCGATGCTGTTGATGCTAAGGATCTCGAGCTATGGAAGGTAAGTGATCTGATACAGCGATACCTACAATCAGATGCTGACGATCTAATAATTTGGAAGGTCGACCTACCTGTCGATGACAATTTCGAGCGTAATCTCAAGATTGTCAACGAGCTCGAACTAAGTCACAAGCAATCATTATCACCTGTGGATGGAATGTTTGAGGTTTTTGACAGTCCTCCTCGACATAAGCACCTGCATATTATCATTGCGTATATACTATGATCGGCTAATACAAAGTTACTGGTCCATGAACTCGAAAGTTCGGACTTGTTTCTAGTACCCTCATCACGATGCGCTCGCTACGGAACTCCACTCTTCATTAACGAGGCTATATTCATGGAGACATCCGAGACACAAATATTATGGTAAAAAAGGACTGCAGCCCGGATTCATGTTGGTGGATTTCAACTGGTCCGGAACAATAGATACCCAATGAACGTATATCGAGGAGAACGTCTCTAGAGACATGATGGAGCGGAAGACGCACAATTGATCCTGGCCGAACATGATATTCAGATGTTGCACGCCATATTTCCAAAAGGCACCTTTGTTTGAGATTGAGTAACTATGGTTGACCATGTGTGTTGAAAAATCGAGTGACTCAATAAGTTTACCTGCAATTAGCATATTTCAAGGGGAAAGGGACTCGAGCTTGGGGACTGGTGCGCAAACACCGTTACGATTTGAGATAGCCCCGTGGCAGCAACACGGGCCAAAGTTCAGACCTGTGCTTACTAATGCCTGCCCTTATGTCGTTGTTTGGCTGCTTCTAACCGTCTTAGTGGTGTCGACCGGTCTATCACCGTAGAAGCACCTGATCCATTTGTAAGTTCTGACATATCTAGCACTGAGTCTGTAATGCGATCACGGACTCGACACGGTTCTATGCGTTCATCCATCATCCGCAAGCGCCGAGTCGTCCGATCCCCAACTTGCGTCCTTATGAGATAGTATTGTAAGCCAAGCAGTCAGCGTCATCCGTTATCAGTGCTTCGACCTCATACGCATGAAGACTGGCCTCAATATTTGCGACCATGTAACTATAAATACAGCGTCAGTCTTGCTGTCTTCATCCAGCTAATCCACCAACAATGTACATCCCTCCATTCGATACCACCTCCTACTCCACCACCACCCAATCACCCAATCCATCCTGGACATATGGCCAGAGAGTCGACGCCACTCCTGCCGGAAAAGACTGGCTTGCAGGCGAATCTGCAGGCTGGAAAGTTTACAGCACAGCAGAAATGGACAAGACGTACGTACCTTTTTTACCTGTTTATCAGCCGCGATCGTGACCGTGATCGACAGCAACCTCAACAAGCTCTTGAATTCAGGCGTTCTACCACGCCCCATGTCACTCGTATCCACTATCAGCGAGGATGGCGTAGAGAGCCTGGCACCCTTCAGGTAAGACACGCGTCCATAATCTAACACATTCTGCATGCTTACCTGGCTTGCATCCACCAGTTGGTTCAACACAGTAAGCAGCGCGACAAACAACGCATCCCTCTAATGGTCTAATAACCTCTTCCCATAGGTCACGAACTACCCGCCTGTCATCTCATTCGCGATCAACCACAATGCTACGGGCAGCCTCAAGGACACGACCGCGAACCTGAAAAACGGCCAAGGGTTCGCCGTGAACATCATCAGCGAGGCATTCGTCGAGAATGCAAATTCGACTGCCGTAGACGCTCCTCCGAGTTCGACGAGTGGGCTCTCAGCGGTCTGACAAAGGAGAAATGCGTACGCGTGCACCTTCATCATTCCACATATCGACTAACAATCACGCGTTCAGGTGCAAATAAGAGCCTCGCGCGTCAAGGAGAGCGCTTTTAGCATGGAATGCGAGGTAATTAAATCTCATGCCTAGCCCGCTCGCTTGCTAACAACATCGCCTCTCTACAGCTCTACAAATCGATAGATATTACCCACCCAGTCACAGGCGAGCACAACAGCACGCTCATCCTCGCGCACGTAAAGTACTTCCACGTGCGCAAAGACATGCTCACGAGCAGAGGTGCCGTCGACCTCACGAAGTTCAAGCCTGTCGCGCGTGTGGGCGATATTTCATACGCCCGGGTCGGAGATACATACAGGATCCCTGTGCCTTCATGGGCGCAAGAGGAGGCGAAAATACAGGAAGCATTGAAGACTCTCGCATCACCATAAAATAGAACGAAGAAGGGTGGCTTACCATTCCTGGGGAACATATACCATAGATCATATAGATATCAGCATCCAGGCGGGATAGAGTCCGTCGCTATTTTTTATCCCTAAGATAGACCTTTATAATTGACTAGAACCCGTGCTTTTTACATTATAATGATTGTGAATGGTGATTTGGTAGAATGCGACAATGGTTGAGTTCATGAAGTGGGAATGAAGATTGCGCAGTCAGGGATGACGGTCTTCGTATTCAATACACGGGGCACATCGAAGGCGTTTGAAATGTGTCTTGCGGTTGTGGGAGCGAAATCGCGCATTGCACCCTGATGTCGTTCGTAAGTGGCTTAACTACAAATGTATAAGAGATGGGACATACCGGAAGGTGCTTTCTCTGATTCCAGAAGTTCAGAGTACGTTGTATCTGTAATATGTCAGAGCCTTGTATTTTGATGTTCAACTAATGCTTCACACGTTAGCCACGAAGTCCACCTCAGACCATTTCTCTTTGGAACTCCTCATTTGTGCCAAATGCTTCCATGCACTGAAAACGACACATACGTCTTCAAATAGTTCGTTGCTTGCACTCTGGTCGACGGAGAAGAGTTCTGGTGCTGTTCGTGAAGCATCTGCTTAGTGCTATAAACTTGGCAAAACCTGGGCTACAGTCAAAAGACTGCACAGGTTGCATTGCATGAACACCATGATAATGGAGATTTGATAGTTGATATGATACGCGCCGCTTACCCTGTCTAACCAGGAGCGGGGAATTCGATTTGTGGTACCAAAGAGATTGTTCACATCCTCTTGAAATTCAGGGGGGTCAGAGAGAGAAACTTGTTCACAACATTGATGTGACGACCATGTTTCAAAATTATCCAAATTACGAGCAATTCTGAGTGGTGATTAGGTCGGGTGGTTAGAGAACAGTTTGGACCTACTCAGAAGCAGATACAGCTCGTGGTTGACTGGACGACTTGTATTTTTTCTTGGAGTCGGACATAATGGCATCAGGAAAACCCTCCCGGGCATAATTTTCATAAAACATTGTAATTTAGATAATTCTATGTAATCACAGAAAAACCGCTAAAAGACGATAAAGTACAACAAGATTCCCCGACTCCCACGTTAGTAGAGGAGGGTCTTTGTCGGTCTCATACGTCTAATTTCTCACTACCAGCTCTTGCAACCTTAACCTTGTTCTTATCTGCTATACATTTTTCGGCAAATACCGTCCTCGATCCTTTCGCCAGGCCTAGATTCCCACAATAAAAACTTTTTTTGCCTCTCTTTGTCTTTATTTCTGCCGAGCCAGTGCGTTCTCCGTGATACTCTGCGAGCATCCGCTTAAGCTCATAAAACTTTTACTTCGTTCTTCACACACATCACTACTCAACTTGCTCTTTGTGTGCTACTTGAGCGTCCCGCCTGCAGATGATGGCCTCGGCGACTTGTGGTTCCTTAGACATACCAGTGATCTCATCCTTTCTCCTATGTTCCAACTAGCCTCAGCTGTCTGTCATTCCAGCCCCTTGCCCCAAAAATTTTTTGTTCGCCTTTCTTTTTGAAATCTGCAGTGGCTATCCAGTCACCGTCAAATTTAAGCCGACCTTCCCATGCTCCATGCTCGCGGCTCCCCTGTTTGCCTACACTGATCAGCTTATATGAATTCCGACGATGAGCTTCGCGTGCGTGTCGATGAGGTACGCCGCTTCGCTCTGATTATCAAATACTCTGGTTTTACTGTACCACTTAGATTTCCCGCCTTCTAGACACAGTTGAAGCGATCAACCTCTTCCGACTCGTCATCGGTCCATGTGACTTTGGACAATCCGTGGAGAACATTTATCACCTCTCATTTCTCGTCCGTGACGGGACCTGCTCCTTCCGAGTAGCAGAGAACGGTGAACCCTTGGTTGGTGAGTCGTGCCTTCCGCCATGTGACCCTCCATTGACTTCAATCAGCCCGCTGCCAACCTTGTCCTCACGAAGAACGCGCCAAAGGCGTCAAATACAATCAATTGGTCATGGAGTTCGACATGGCGACCTGGAGGGTCAGTTCCTTCTAGTAGTTCATATCCTCACTCATTCCTTTTCCAGCGAGCCATCAACATCTTCGACATTCGGCATCCTTTCATTCCCCATAGAGCCAGGCGCCCTGCTGGCTCATGAATGCTCAGTATCTGGCGCGATTTTGTACATGTCCTCTACAACTCAATGTGCTTGCCGTTGATGTCTCCTATATACTTTCCTGCCAAGTCTTTTTCTACATTGTGAGCACGCCACGCCTGAAACAAGGGTCCGGCTGTGTCCGTGTCTCACGCCAGTTGGTCATCTACTATAATCACATGGGTCCAAGATCCCTTTTTCAATCTCGCTTGCCTGCAACTAAAATCTCTCTTGAATATCTATTACCATGACTGAACATAGCGTATCTGAAGCACTCCTTCGCACTCTGCCTGCTGTTATCAACACAGATCCTGCTTGGTTCGGGTCAAGTGAGGCTCACCTGACAACATCCCTGACAGACCTGCCGGCTTCTATCATTGTGGACGCAGCTCGTCATCTCCCTGCCCCCTATGCATGCAAGAGGCGTGCTCGTGAACCGGCCCAGGCGGCTTTGTTGTCTCACTATTCCCACGTGCGGGCGCAGTTGAGCTCGTTGGCTGACGCTGACCTGTATTCGCTCTGTCTACCCGCACTGCAAAGCCAATGCTCAACAATTTCGCGGTACACTGTGATCTGTTGCTATCTGGACCTCTTGTATGGCAGGGTCGTTGCCTCAGCACTTCGGCGTCCTGCCAAGCTACTCATTGATTCCGTTAAACCACAACCTGTAAACGAAAACTGTACCCTGAACCCTGAACCATCCTCCTCAGACAGTAACGTGGTGGACACTCTGAATTGGCGCCACCTTCCGGTGAAAGATCTGATCCCTCGCCTCTCCAAATTGACTAAAGCGGAACTGATTGCTTGCATCCAGAGTCTTCCACACTCCTTGCGTCCTGTCACGAAACGTCTATCGCGACGGAAGAGCTGCGCTGCCATCGTGCAACATATTCAAAGACGGCTATGGTATTTAGACTCCCTCGATAATTACTCCTTCCTTGTTGCAGTGTTGAGCGTTATTCCCTTTGTGGTTCTGAGCACGCGCGATCGCATGATAACTGATGTGCTTGGGGCTGAATATTCTACTTTGCTTGTCACCCACCTCCAGCAACCTCTACTCACTCTCCGTCAGAAGCAACAGGATGCACGCAGATCTGTCAAAGAAATGTTAGCTGCACAGATGGTGCAAGGTCGCGCTGAAATATCCTCCAGATTGCCAACTGTAGTCCCTCGCAAGGTGGTTTTAGATTGTCTGCGCAACTACAGGGATGCAACGTGTTGGCAACCGGGTAAGGTGTGCGCAGTATGCTCCCGTCAGACTCAAGATACAAGGGTGTGTGACATTGAACCTGATCCACAGACATCCGCCCTGCCTATGCACCTTGACGTCCTCATGTTGGAAGATGCGTTCATTCTCCGCAATTGTGTTGTTCAGTGCGTGTCCTCTGAATTTATATACGACTCCATGGCTCAATGGCGTCATGCTCGACAAAGCTGGGGTGACCACTCAGACCAATCTCCGTGCATCCTTAAATGTCTGCGCGGATTGTTTTTCATCTCTGAGTCATGCAAAGGTCCCGCGTCTCGCTTTGGCCAACCATCTTTATCGAGGACATCTCCCACACCAGTTTCGTGACCTCACTTGGGTTGAAGAAATGGTATGCGCTGTTTATCGCAATACAGCTCATGTCACTCGACTATATCAGTCGACAGACGCAGCCCAGCTGTTCATTCTGCATGGTAATACATGTGCGCATGAAACTAATGTGATCTCTACAGTAACAGTTCTTCCTCGCACACCCGCTGATATCAATGGCATGCTGTCCGTCGTCTTTGTTGGACCCACAAAACTGACCGACAAGTCATTGAAGACAATGTTTCAGGTACGCAAGAAGTTGGTATGGGCATTCCTTCGATGGCTCTGCGCGCACAATCACTTATACCGGAACGTGCGTTTGGACGAGGACATCATGGACGAGTACCCTGAAGATGGCCCCGTGCCTGGTGTTGCAGGTCATTTGATTTATGATCATCAATCAGATGTGCGTACAGTATTCGCCGAGGAAACCGCTGGGTTCTCTGAGCATCCTGCAGAGACTTTTGTTGCAAGTGGTGCAACCGAGAATGCGAATGACGAGCCTGCAGTCCTGCTGGAATCCATGGGGGTTTCCGACCCGGAGAGCTCCAAGTTATCTGGACGCTGTAGAGACTCGCGCCTCTCAATGCCGGACATATGGTCCCACGAACCACATATTCCTTACATATTCCAGCTCTTATCCGAAGGATCAGTCATACACGCTCCCGCGCGCGCGCCATACGTTCGCGCCTCGTTCGCGCGCCTCATACGCACTCGCGCGCTTCCGCGCGCGTCCGTGCGCCTCCCCTTAGGTCTTCTCGTGCCTACCCGTCCGTCCATCCGTCCTATGTCCTCACTGATTTGCTGGTGCGTTATTCTTATCTCTTCATTGAATTGATGTGCACTCGGTCCGATCCCCGCGCTTACATACAGAAAGTCTATCTTAGACTTTAGATTATATTTAGAGTTGAATATGGTTACTCGGTTCGGTACCGCGCTCGGAAGCGCCGCATAGCGCTATCTCCCTTCTTAAATAGAGGGAAGTTCTTTTACTTCGGGTACTACTTTTCCCCCCATTTATCACAGTATACTGCAAGTTGTATAGTGCACCTTAGTACTAGAAATCTGATTATACTTCTCCATCTGCTACAGCTCGCGCCTCTATTATACTTGAAACCATATCCCTTATCACTCATAAGTGCGCTCCCGCATACGCGCGCACCTCTCGCATCTCGCGCGCCCTCGCATCGCTCACGCGCGCCTTCATATCGCTTACGCGCGCCTTCGTGCGCGTTACCTTCTCGCGCCTACCAGCGCCCGTCTAGTTGACAGAGTTTCCCTCCACCTTATTCGCGAGGAACTTCTCTCAGTAGCTGTCCTTTGGGTCGAGCTGTATTCTCGTATCCAGGTCTTGCTGTAGAGCCCCCTTACCTTTAGTGTTTTCACCCACAGTCAAGATTCCTCACCTTCAAACTGGAGCCCACCGCGAGGGACACTTCTGAGACAACCGGTCGGGTACTCAGACCCAACAGTCGTCGCAGAGCTAGAGAAGAAGCCATCGCCGCATTCGACAGAGCAATAGAATCAATTCTACCAGGACCCTTATTTCTTCAACCCCCGCGCGGTCGTTCGCGCAACGTATCAGAACCGCCACGACCAGATCTAGCGCTCTTAGCACGCGCGGCCTAGACAACCGATATCGCCAGTCACGCCCTCGCCTGAAGAATCTGTCAAAGAAGAGTCGTCCGACGACTTTGAAGCAATAGATAACCCAAGAAGCCAACTTCCCGGAGCGTTCCTCCACACGCCCAATCAACCCCCTTTCATTTCTTCTAACCTATCAGCGCTAAGCGCGCTAACCGAACTAACAGATTCTAGCAACACCCCGCTTAACGCGCCAGCATCCCGCGCGCACGAGAACGCGCTTCCTACAGTGGGAATACCAAAGATCAAGCAAGAAGCCTTCGAAACCCCGCGCGCGCCGCCTTCAATCCCAGGCGGCACTGTTATAACAAACCTTCCCTTCGTATACGCGCACCAAGCGCCAATCAATCAGAAGACCTCAGCGCCCGCAATATCCCAACCGCCTGTCATGACCACAGCAAGAACCAGAATGCCTGTCCGTGGAACAACGGACGCGCCTAAATTTGACGGCACCACGGACAACCTCGCAGATTTTATCGACCTATACGAGCAGCTCGCTGATGATGTAGGTCTACAAGGGCTCGATCGCATCAAAGGTATCATCCGCTACCTAGAGCGCGATGACCGAGAACTTTGGGGAGGCATGCCAGAGGCGCAAGTAAGCGATTACAACGCGTTCTTAAAAGAGGTAAAGGTAATGTATCCTGGATGGGATGGCAAGAGGCGCTACGCGCTCGCTGATCTACAAGCCATCGCGCATGAATACGCGAACAAATCGATGCCCTCATACCAAGAGCTAAGCAACTACCTTCGCGCATTTAAGAAGGTCATGCAGCCGCTATTGGCAGAAGATCGCATTGGGAAAGCCGAGCGCGATCGCATATTCATGGAAGGAATCCCCAAGGATACCCAGGCGCTGATCCGCACGCGCCTCATGATTAAATTCCCTGATCATTACCCGCAGGATCCATACCCGTTCATGAACATTTTTACAGCTGGACAGTTCGTGTTACCGGCGAATGCGCCCGCGTCAAGCGCAACGATTAGCGCGCCAACGGCAGCATCATTCACTAATCTAGTTGCAGCTACCACGTCAGCGCAATCGCCCGCGCAAGGTATGGTAACCAAGCGCGAATATAAGCGCGAGGCGTCTGCATTCAACGACTGTGCCTTTTGTGGCAGTCTCGAACATTATTATGCTCGTTGCACGGAGAAACAAAGGTACATCGACGCGGGTAAATGTAAGGTTAGCGAGGAGACGCGCAAGCTTGTTTTGCCAAATGGCGAGTGGATTCCAGGACGAGGAATACTCAAGGAGCGACTAGATCGACACTACGCAAACCGCGCTACACCGGATACGACCGCTAGCGCAGGCGCGACAGCAGGACTTTTCTATCGCGCGTTCGACGAGATCGACGCAGTAATTGAAGTAGGCTCGTCTGCGTTCGTGCACACAGTCGCACAAACGGAACCTGAGGAGGACAATGAGACGGTGGACCTCATGAAAGAGGCGCTAGCCTATGTAGCTGCAAAGCGCGACCAGAAGCGCAACACCAAAGGTAAAAACATCCGCTTTGATGGCGTTGAAGTACCCAGCGAAACGCGCGCGCGTCCGAGACCCGCATCTAAGCAAGCCACGGTAGAGGAGGAGATAGTCTCTCCCGAAATACAAGCGTCGTCTGACAAAGGTAAAGGAAAAGAACTAGCGAAAGTAGCGCCTTCAAACGCGCCAACGAGCGGAAAGGCGCCTCCCAAAGGCGCCTCGCCATCCTCGGCCGCGCCATCATCATCATCATCATCAGCGCCATCCCCTTCACAACCATCAGCATTAGCATCGTCATCGTCATCAGCATCAGTACCAGCACCATCACAATCATCATCGTATCGGTATGCATTCGCGCTCGAGGACAAGGAGGCCGACAAACGCGTTGTCGAGCGCCTTCTTGATTCCAATCTCAACATTCCTGTAAGGGAATTATTAGCTGTATCTCCCGATGTCCGCTGAAGGTACAACAATTCAGAGAGTGAGTCTGAACAATGTTGGGTCTTGCAGAACCTAGCTGCTATTCGACCCTAAAGGGTTTCTGGACCAGGCTCAAGGCTCAGAGAAGAGGAAATATGATAGAAAACTACTGAAGACTCTGACTCCTACTGGTAACTGGTGAAAAGATAACTTCTTATGTAAGCTACAAAAGTGCCAACATAAGGTAAGGTAAAAACAGTCTCTACAAGCCCAGCCAGAAATGAATCCCTACATCTCATGGGAACTTTGAATCATGACTGTCCCCAGTCATCTACCTATGCAAACCAAAGCTAAGCTAAACTAAGAAAACTACTAACCTGGGGGTCCTCAAACACCTTTTGTTTCCTTGACGCGTATGCCAGGTAAACTGCGCCAGTGAGTGAGGGTCAGGGCAATCCAATAAAACGATGACCCCAGCACCTGTTTTCCCTGACATCTCTTGTGCCAGGCGAACCGCATCAGTACTGGGGGACTGGTAAAACGATAAAAACGATAAAATGCGAAGTGGTGGTTGCGCGGATGACGACGGGAAGTAGACGGATCGAAAGAGGCGAACGAGGGCTTCGAAATGAGTATAGGGTCGACTAGGTTTGGTGAAGAACTGAGGGAGATATGAAGGAAATGGTGAAAACATGCGAAAATAGCGAAAACGGCGAGTAGCGAGGGCGCGGGTGGGCGTATCAAGAAGCGGAGCGGATGGATGGAAAGCGGCGGTGAATGCGGTCAGAACGCGCCTAAGGCGATGGGCGCGCGATCACGGGGCGACGAGATATAAAGAAAACGCAAAAATGGGGCGCAAAATTTGGGGGGAACGCGAAAATGCGGATAGCGAGCCAACAGCTGAGCGCGCGCGAAGGCGCGGATATGCGCGAATGAAAGCCATGAACGAGGGCTTCAAAACGGGTATAGGGTCTATGGGGTTCCGATGCGAAATGGGCTGGTGAAAGTGCGAAAATGTGCAGAGGTGCAAGAGGGAGGAGGAGGAAGGGGTATGGTGCAGGGCAACAAGGGCTGGTCCTATCAAAAAGCGGATTGGGGCAATGGACAGAGCCACTGAGGGATGGTAAATGGCCAAAAGAGCTAGATGAGACAGGCCTTAGAGCACCCAGAAAACCCTTATCTCTCCTCAACTTCTCAAAAACACCAAAAACTCGATAACTCCACAACTACTGCTCCAAATTCGATGAACCAGGGCTCAAAATGACCGGACGGACGTGGGGAATACGACCCTAAGTTTGCGAGAGATCCGCTCGAAAACCGCGTGAGAAAAACACTTATCAATGCGCTGGGGAGGAGGAGAAGATGCTGAAAACTTGGGAATATGGGAGAAGCTGGTAATGAATGACTGTGGTAGGATAATAGGCGAATTTGGGGGATGATTGGTGAGCTTAGAGAGCCTAGAAACACAAGAAACCCTCGCGGTGGGCTCCAGTTGAAGGTACAACAATTCAGAGAGTGAGTCTGAACAATGTTGGGTCTTGCAGAACCTAGCTGCTATTCGACCCTAAAGGGTTTCTGGACCAGGCTCAAGGCTCAGAGGAGAGGAAATATCATGAAAACTTGCTGAGTACTCTGACTCCTACTCATAACTGGTGAAAAGATAACTTCTTATGTAAGCTACAAAAGTGCCAACATAAGGTAAGGTAAAAACAGTCTCTACAAGCCCAGCCAGAAATGAATCCCTACACCGCTAACATTTCCGCGAACTTACGACCAAGAAGCGCGTCACGGTAGGCGCAGTATCAGTGCATGAATTATCCGGGCACCCCGCGACCGATCAATGGCTAAGGCAATATGAAGACGTGCGCATGCGAAGCGACGACAGCAAAATCGTCGCAGATCACTTCGCACCCCTGCGCTGTATTCGCGCAAAGACATTGGAAGGGCGCACTCTCACCTGTGTCCTAGATCAAGGCGCAGAAGTAGTGGTCATGCCAAGGGAAGTATGGAAGGAGCTCGGTGTACCGCTCAGATCGGACCATAGCCTCAACATGGAATCGGTGAACACGTCACACGACGCGACACTTGGAGTTATAGAGAATGTCCCGCTGGATTTCGGCGCAGGACCCTTGTACTTCCAAGTCCAGGTCATCGAGCGCGCAACCTTCGAGGTTTTACTAGGGCGCCCATTTTTTAAGCTTACCTCATGTCGCACATTCGATCTCCCCAACTGGAGAGCAGGATCTCGTACTAACTGATCCTAACGCGCGCAAGGAACTGCGCATTCCAACCCTACCTTGGGTCAAGTGTCAGCTCGCAAGAGACGCTGAAATGTGCTAGTCACGTGCACTCGCACGCGCTCAAGGAGGAGGAACAGGGTTTTTAAGTATCGATGATCTGCAGCATTCGCGGGGAGACGCCTATACTGCATTCGTCTTCCCAAGCATTTTCCTTATTGCATCATGTTTCGCATTCTCGCATTGCGCCTAACGCGCCGCGCATAGCGCGTGCGGAAGGTGCCCCCCATTCTTCGCTCTTAAGGAGCAATAACAGCATTGCCATTTGTTTCTACGCATCAATTTTCCTCATCCTCTATTCCGCAGTATTCAGCGCGCTATGCGCATCTAACAGTCCACACAGACTGCTATAGAAAAGGCGACTATTGACTGCCTTCAATTCATGTTATTATTATGATCCCGCGCTTCACGCGCTGGTCTACAAACCAGTTGCGAAGAAGGTGCGGACCGTGCCTACCACTATGCCAGCAGAGTATAGGGTAGTGCGCCAGTTGCCAGAAGACCCGTTAGCAGGGTTACCAGATTTACCCACCCATCCCCCAGATTTTTCTCCAGGTGCGCGCTTCACGCGCGAGCGCGCAAACAAGCTAGACCTCGACCCAGCAAATTGGCTGTGGCCAGAGGAACTCAAGTTAGTGTGCTGGCTCGTTCGCGTTCACGAACTCGCCTTTGCGTGGGGCGCCTCAACGAAACCTATTTCCCGCCGTACAAAATTCCGACCATTCCGCACACCCCGTGGTCTCAGCGCAACATTCCCATTCCGCCAGCCACCTTGAACGAAGTCATACGCATCATCAAGGAAAAGATCGCATCAGGAGTATACGAGCCGTCAACGGCAGCGTATCGCTCGCGCTGGTTTTGCATCATAAAGAAAGATGGAAAATCCTTGCGCCTAGTTCACGACTTGCAGCCGCTCAACGCGGTAACGATTCGCGACGCGTCGCTTCCACCATTTGTTGAACTTCTCGCGGAATCATTTGCGGGTTATGCAGTGTATGCTATATTGGATTTATATTCAGGATATGACCAGCGCGCGCTTGACGTGGAGTCGCGCGACCTGACAACCTTTGGAACACCTTTGGGCCCTCATCGGCTAACCACCCTTCCTCAAGGGCATGCTAACGCTGTACAGGTTTACCAAGGTGATACCGCGTTCATCCTGCAACACGAGATTCCAGAGTTCACGTCGCCGTTCGTGGATGATGTCCCAATCAAATCAGTACGAACGCGCTACCAGCGCGAGGACGGTTCATACGAGACAATACCCGAAAACCCAGGAATCCGGCGCTTCATATGGGAACATTGCATCGTCGTCAATCGCATTCTCCAGCGCTTAGAGAACGTAGGTGCAACTGTCTCCGCGACGAAATTCATTCTAGCTGCGCCCACGGCTATTATCGTCGGGCACAAATGCACGTTTGAAGGGCGCGTACCAGAAGAATCTAAAGTCCAGAAGATACGCGACTGGCCCGAACCAACGAATCAATCGCAAGTGCGCGGATTCTTAGGGACTTGCGGAGTCTTGCGCATATTCATTCGCGACTTCTCGCGCATCGTGCGCCCGCTAATCAATCTTACTAGAAAGGACGCGCCGTTTATATTCGGACTTGAACAGCCCGAAGCCATGCAGATCCTCAAGGACGCAATTCTAGAATCGCCCGCGCTAAGGCGCATCGATTATGATAGCGAGCGCGAAGTCATTCTGGCAGTCGATACTTCCAATATCGCTGTTGGATTCATCTTGCTGCAAATAGGCGAAGACGGGAAGCGCTATCCAAATCGATTTGGCTCCATCGCGCTGAACGACGTGGAGAGGCGCTACTCTCAAGCGAAGCTAGAACTCTTCGGACTCTTCCGCGCGTTACGCGCGGTGCGCGTATACATATTTGGGGTAAAGAATCTGACGGTGGAGGTAGACGCGAAGTACATCAAAGGTATGATCAATAACCCAGACTTGCAACCTAACGCGACCATCAATCGATGGATCGCGAGTATCCTCTTATTTTCGTTCAAACTCGTTCATGTACCCGCGCAAAAGCACAAAGGCGTGGATGGTCTCTCAAGGAGACCACCCGCTGAGGAAGATCCCATTGAGGACGACGATCATGAAGATTGGATTGATCGCGCATACTCATTCGCTATTGCACTGCTGAACGATCGCGCGCGCCACGTAGCAGGCGTCTCGGCAGACATACGCCATGAAGCGCATCGCACATGTTTCATTTCGCAGAGCGCGCGCGTGCCAGCGTTGCGCGTATATTTCGATGTCGCGCAGACGGAAGAATCGGAGCCTGATATTCCGCGCTCGGACGCAGCGCGTGCGCAAGATGCGCTGATGACCACAATAGAACAGTTCCTTACCTCGCGCGAAAGACCCACTGACGTTTCAGATCAAGAATTCGAAAAGTTCGTCAACAACGCAGCGCACTACTTCGTCCTGGAAAGCAACCTATGGCGCAGAGCATCGCATGGCAAACATCAGCTCGTGCTGCCTCCTAATAAGCGCTACCGCATTTTGAAAGAGGCGCATGACGATTTAGGGCACAAGGGTATCTATACCATCAGCGCGCGCCTACGGCTGCGCTTCTGGTGGCCGCACATCATTGACGACATCAAATGGTATGCGCAAACATGCCACGAATGTCAAGTGCGCCAAACGCGAAGGCTGCACATCCCTCCAATTGTACCCATGCCAGGTGGTTTATTTCGCAAAGCGCACATCAACACGATGAAGATGCCCAGAGCGGGCGGATATGAATATCTCGTGCAAGCGCGATGCGCGCTAACATCGTATCCTGAATGGCGCATGCTGCGCAAAGAGAATACTCACGCGCTAACCGCTTTTATTTTCGAAGAGCTCTTCTGTAGATGGGGTCCGATCACAGAAATAGTGACGGACAACGCGCCCGCATATAGGCTCGCAGTAGACGAACTCGCGCGCAAATATGGGATCCACCCGATCCGCATCTCGCCGTACAATTCTCAGGCAAACGGTATAGTCGAAAGACGACACCGCGATGTCCGGGAGGCCATCATTAAAAGCTGCGACGGAGATGATTCGCGCTGGTATCAGGTAGTTCATTCAGTGTTCTGGGCAGAGCGCGTCACCATTCATAAAGCGACGGGTTTATCGCCCTATTTCATGATGCATGGCGTCGAGCCAATATTTCTCTTGATCTCGCTGAAGCGATGTTCCTCGCGCCCTTACCAAGCCGAGGCGCGTTCACCACTACTGACCTTATAGCATGGCGCGCGTCAATTACAGAAGCGCATAGAAGATATTAACGCGATCAGAGACAGAGTAGTCGCGGCGCGCTTCAAGTCGATACGCGATTTTGAGAAGCGCTTCCGCGCGACTATCAAATCGCACGATTTCGAACCCGGCGCCTTAGTGTTGGTACGCAACTCGAGGGTCGAATACGAATTGAGCAAGAAGACGAAGCCGCGCTATTTGGGACCTATGATCGTAGTGCGCCGCACGAAGGGAGGCTCATATGCTGGCCGAGTTGGATGGCGCATCTCAAAACTCGGTTCGCCGTTCCGCGTCATTCCTTACTACCCACGTAGCGGGGAGCGCGTATCGGTAACCCAAATGACTGGAGTGGACGACGAGAGCATCGACGAACTAGAAGCGTACGAAACCGTAGAACCTGAAGAAGACGAGAGCGCGCGCAAGACGATTAGCGCGCGCAACCAATTCTCACCCCACATCACCCAATCAATTCGCACATCCACACTCCTCAAAAACATAAAACAAAAACACAAGATAATACGAAAAAAAAAAAAAACAAAAATTCCATGAAGTACATACTCTCAGTTTTACCCCGGGTTTCGTCCGGTGATATCATTCCTCTCTCAATTGTTCACTAGTCCACACCCGTTCTGCCTTCGGCACAGGAAGCAAAAAAGAGTGCTTCACACTCTTTTTTTAGCTTCCTGGCCTCAGCTTCATCCTAATAATTCTGAAGGCTCCTGATGAGCATTGTTCCTTCATCACAGGAAGCCAAGGAGGGCTGCGCCCTCCTTTGGCTTCCTGGCCTCAGGCTGCATCTAATAAATTGTGCATTTTGAATAAGATCACGCCTCGATAGTGGATTTTGAAAAAGAGGTACATTTATGAGCAGCATTTCAAAAAAACTAAAAGTACATAGTACATAAGATCAGTCAGTTTATATATATAAGTACATCATTCATTGATACAATCTGTGAGTCCTCTAAGCACTTCTGTATATACTACATTGGTTGTGTTGAGCCTTCTTCATGCTCCGGAAATATTGCATACACTCTGTCTGGGTGAGTGCAGCGAGACAAAGCCACATAGAGCTGTCCATGACTGAAGACAGGAGTCCGCAAATTAAGGCCAACCCACTTGACACTTTGACCTTGTGCCTTGTTGATTGTCATGGCAAATGCGAGACGAACAGGGAATTGGCGACACTTGAGGGGAATAGGGTTGTCTTCAGAAGTGGCATCCAGGGTCATGCGAGGGATGAGGACTGTATTCTGATTCTCTTGGTGGGCTGCATCAACTCCATCTCTAAGAATGCGACACCTGAGGACGTGAGTGGTCCAAGACAGGAGGATCATGTGAGTTCCATTATAAAGGCCTTTGGTGGGGTTGAGGTTGCGCAAGAGCATGAGAGGGACACCTGCTTTAACCTCCAATTTGTGCAAAGGGAAGCCTGATGGGGTGAGAGTGTGAAGGAACTCTGTGGGAATATAGTCGTAGTCCCTCTCAGCAACTGAGTCTGCGCTGGTGAAGACTGCTTTATCTCCGGGGAATGATTCAAGAATAGTCATATTGATTTCATCCACATCTGTATTCTTTGCAGAGAGGATGGTACGTTCCAGGAAGAAGGTATCATCTGGGGGAGGATGCCCAGGGAGCAGCACTGGAGAGTATAGGGCATTGATGAGAGACCGGACATCGTTGTTGGCGCATCGCATTTGAATTGGGAGGGTCACGGTTCCATCTCTATCTGTGCCCTTGCCAGCTCCAATCTCAAGGAGCCACTTTGCGAATTCATCAGAGGTGGGATCTTGACCAAGTCGCATTTGTCTTGAGGTGGAAGATGCGAAGCTTTGGCCATATGCGAGATCTGCAAAATGTAGCGCCCACTATCTGCTCCCTGGATCCATGAGGCGCCACCGGCAGGGTCTGTCTGAAGTCTCCTCCAAAGAGCATTGTTATTCCTCCAAAATCAGCATCTACGTCCAGAAGGTCACGCAATGTGCGGTCGAGGCATTCCAAAATATGACGATGGAGCATGGGGATTTTATCGCAGATGATGAGGGAGGTGGCCTTGAGAAGCTCATGGACAACATCTCCTTTCTTGATGTTGCAGGAGCTGTCCTCGTTAATGGGAATAGGAATTTTGAAACGTGAATGAGCCATGCGTCCACCTGGAAGGAGGAGAGAGGCGATTCCAGAGGAAGCCACACATAGGACGATCTTGCCTTCAGCACAGATTTTTGAAGCAATGAGCTTGCAGAGATATGTCTTTCCACATCTGCCTGCACTGTGGACAAAGTATGCGTGTCCAGGTCTTTGATCATTACGTTGCATTGCATCATCGACTACCGCATCAAAGACCGCCCTCTGCTCAGCATTGAGAGAATTAACTCCTGGTTCTACCATCTGCTGAAGCTGCTCCCGGTCATACTGAAGCTGCTCATAAATCAGCTGGTTGCCCTCCATTACCCCATCTTGCTGCCATTTGAGACACAGGCATTTGAGGGATTGCTTGCAAAGACTTTCCATTTTTGCGAAGGATGCCATCGATGAGATAGAGACCATAGTCATGGACCTCTTCCTCTGCAGGGTCTGGTATGTTGAATGGTGGTTGAGAAAGATGGTAGCGCAGATCATCACATAGATTATACTTGAAGCGGTTCCAAAGATCGTCAGGGCGTGTAGGATTGCAGTGTATGAGGATGATGGAAAAGAGATTTCGCATGCCATGTCCAGTGCTCATATGGGAGGCATCCTGCAAACACTGGATCCATTCATTATCGTCTTCAAGCAGACCCCTGCGCAGACATGCTTCCTTGAAAGTCTCGCAGACAACCCCTTGAAATGTCCGAAGATGCTCATAAGAGGTGGCTCCTTGAAAAATAAATATGGTGAGTTTTATTGATAAAAATTGTCATAGATGTCTCGCCTTTTACTACAGTCAAAAGCAATCTCAGGTAGAAGCGCTCTCCAGAGCCAGGGGCAGCAGAGTACATCCTTCCAATCGCCATTCCACGTTCGCGTATCTTCCATGCTGTCTTCTTCCACACAAATTTTGAGGGGAAATCCTGATAGAGGTAGTCATGGGCTCCGGCTGCCACCAAGTTCTCATTGGCATTGGCTTTGAACCATCCAGTGAGGTGAGTCTCTTTAGCAGCTGCACGCTCCCTCGGATCCATCTCCAGGAAGAATTGCAGCGATTTCATTGGCGGTGGGTAGGTTGTATCTTCGACCATCCGTGCCCTGCTGGAAGTGAATCCGTACTTGAACTTCTGTGTGCTGCTCTGGAGGCTTTTCTTGCATGACTTGATAGGCTTGCTTGTAAATGAGGGCATAAGGGTGATGTCGGAACAGCATATCATGAAGGACTCTGAGACGGTTGCGATTGAGACCTTCATTTCCAGGACGGTTGGTGCGAATATCGGTGGCTTCTTCAGTGTCGTATATATAAAGTTGAGCGTATGAAGGCTGAAGACCTTCTGGGGGTATGAGACTGCCCATGAGATGGTGAAGAGCACCATGAATACGAAAGGCATTTGGGCCAGACCCTTGAAGAGCTCTGTCCTCGATGTCAACACCAACAGATGTAAATGCAAGAGCACTGTTGTACTGTCTGATCTTGGAGACAAATGTTCGGTCTGCATATGCCTCCAACAGCTCAGGTGGCCATTCTGGAAAGGGCCGAAGGCTGACTTGGCCCTGCAAGCAGCACATACCGAAGTGTGGATTTCGTAGAGAGGAGTTGGAGAGTCTTTCAGATGCAAAGTGCTTGGCATAACAGTTACAACACTCTACATTAAGAGGACCAAGAGTGTCACGGTCAATTGGTTCCGTGTAAGGTAGAGCTCCATCAGGAATATGAACCACCTGATTGACATGCTGGTTATCCTCTGCCTCACGCTGCTGGCGGCGTTCCTGCTGCTGGGTTCTTATTCTTTCTTCATCGTCAGCATGCTGCTCCTGAGATGCTGGATCATTGTATTCACGGAAAGCCTCTTCAAGATGCTCATCCTGTTCACGAATCCTTTGTTCCCGCCGGCGTTGAGCCTCCTCTTCCTCCTGATGTACTCGCTGACGATCTTGATCCTGTCTGTTCTGTAGCTCCTCTTCCTGCTGCTGCATTTCAAAAGCATATTGAACTTCTCTATTAAGCTGCTCAGCTTGCCGTTGCTGCAGGTGAAGAGCTTGCTGCTGCTGTAGGTGAAGAGCCTCCTGCTGCTGCAATTGAGCCTGTCTTTGAATTCTCTCAGCTTCTTGTTGCTGCAAGCGAAGAACCTCATGCTGCTGCAATTGAGCCTGTCTTTGAATTCTCTCAGCTTCTTGTTGCTGCAAGCGAAGAACCTCATGCTGCTGCAATTGAGCCTGTCTCTGGATCCTCTCAGCTTCTTGCTGCTGCAATTGAGCCTGTCTTTGGATCCTTTCAGCTTCTTGCTGCTGGAGGTAAAGAGCCTCCTCCTGCTGCAATTGAGCCTGTCTACGGACCCTCTCAGCCTCTTGCTGCTGCAATTGTAGCTGCACTTGATTTCGACGGAATTCCTCCTGTGCTTGCCTTTGAAGCAAGTCATTTCTAATGCGCTCGTGTTCCCTTTGCTCTGCATTGATATGATTTTGAAATTGAAGATTAAACTGCTGATAATCTGGTTCTGGTAGCAGGGCATAGGTGGTGCATGATTAGGCGCAAAGTAGTGCAGGGGATTGTCAAAGTTGTGAGCACCCTCATAATGAATAGGGCCATACACAGGAGGAGCAGGAGGAGCAGGTTGAATGTGCTGGTTATGAATTGGAAGCACCTGTGGAGGCTGCATAAGTTCTGCCTGTGCCTGCTGTCTTATCTCATCTCTGTCCTGTTGCTGACAAATATTATGTCGACGGCATCTATCATTATGAGCTGCATTCATTTGCTCATTTAAGCGTGCATTATAATCCACTGGAGGATGATGATGAGCACGCTGCACATGTGCAATCGCATTTCGTGGCAAGCCAGGATACTGCTCAACTGGTAGCGGTGGATATCGAAAGTAGAGAGGAGGTTGTGGAACAGGCCCTGGGGGTTCATTAGCCGGCACAAAATTAGGCTGGGGTACAGGAGGCGGAGGCCTATTCTGATCATCATGGGCAGCATGGCAACGATTGCGCCTTGTAGGAGATGTCATCTGAAGTCGATTGAGTCTATCGCGTTCACGTTGCGAGTGACGGTCGCGTTCAGGGGTGATTTGATCTTGATTTCTAAATGGTACATGCAGACATTAGCATCATGCACTTTATGCATAGCAATATATCAGCAACTCACAGAATTGGTATATATCCATCCATGGTTGTTAAATTCAAATGGTTGTTTAGCAAGTGCAAAATTTGCCTGAACTCATCAATCAATAAGTCATTTCTATCATCATTGATAAGAAATAACACCCACCAAAAGTGTATCACACTTTAATTACACTTGGCTGCAGGGAAAGGCAATTTAACTCGAGAATTTCTATTCAAAAGCAGCAGCCAAGTTGTGTAATGATTTGTGTAACCAAAAGTGTAATCAAATTTCTATTATTGCTTTTGTTATTCTCGATGCCTTTCCCATATAGTAGGAAAAGTCTGTTGTTTGTCCGTTGCATTCCCACGGCGCAGTAGGCGTGAGGATTACTGTCCACTATATCGCGTTTGGCAGTATTTTCGGACTTGGCAGAAATTTCTCTCAAATTGGATTTTTTTTGTTTCACTCTTACTTAGTCTTAGTCTTAGTTTTAGCGAGAAAACCACGCGAGTTTCCAAATAGAAGTTCAAGCGAGGTAAGCGAAAACCATGTGGCCTTACGCGCATCTAAGCGTATCTAAGCGTATCTAAACGAAAACCACATGGCCCTACACGAAAACCACGCGAGCGCGCGAACGTTTCCGAAACCTTTCTCCCTTTCTTCTTAAGATATAACGTGCATTGCCTGCACATAAACCCACAGACTCTAGAATATATCAAACACCACCAAAACGCTAATATTCCGCAAGTACATACTACTAACTACCATATTTGTATAGCGCGCGCATAATCACCCCCATAGACTTTCACTTCTAACGCGCGCGCGGCGCCGCGCACTTTTTTTTCTTTTAATTTTCATTCGAGCGCTGCGCGCGGCGCAACAAGGCAGGGATAGATGAAGGAAGGCGCGCGAAGAAGACAAGACGGGCGCGCACCCCGCAGAAAACCTAGTAAAGTCCATCGCAGTACCTTTATCTCGTCTCGCGCTCGATCCTTACTTACATACTTATAATCTTAATTTCATAGCCCAGTGAATCAGACGAGGACATGGACATGGACATGGGACAACAAAATCAGGATCTATTGCAAAGGCGCATTGGCGCTTAGGAGAAAAACAGGTTGTATCTAGTTCAGAGAAGCATTGGCGCGCTCCTCCAGGTCAGACCACTCCTGGGACATGGCGAAAAGTTTGTTGGAAAGCGCCAAGAGATCCACCTGCTGGGCGCGCGCATACTGGCGCGTCTTCAAAGCGGACGCGCGCATAAGCGCATTTTCCTCCCTCAGGCGCGCTGTCTCAGCTTGCACCTCTCTCAACTCCTCCTCTGGTCCCTGGTACTTGCCTTTTCCCTTAGGCGCAGAGCCAGATGCCAACAGACCGACAGCGCGCACAGGAATATCGCGCGAAGCGCGCACGACCTTTTCCCCCACATCGCGCTCATCAACAATCTCCACATCCATACCAGACGCCTCAGATCCTTCTCCTTCGTCGACGGCAATAGAGGAAGCGGTCTCCTTTGCAGACTCAGTAACAATGGGGCGCTTAGGCATCGGCTTGCGCAGACGCGCCTTAGGTCCATCTGAAGTCTTGCGCTTAGCTAATCAAAGGCGTTAGTAGTGCGCCGACAAAATCTCTCAAGGCGCAACTTACAGAAGGAGCAGGCGCGCTTTGAAACATCGCAAGGAGGGCACCGCTTGCCAGGCGCGCCTCCGCAGTCCTGATCCCTGCTGACGCAAGTGGCGCAGCGTGGCGCCTTCACGACAGACATGTGCCCAACCTTGCGCTAATGCGACCAAATGTGTCAGTGGAGTAGCGCAACAATGAGATATAGAGAACCGCACCTGTTTAGATGCATCAGTACCAGACGCATCAGTTGCGCGCGCCTCGACTTCGGACGCGCCAGTAACGCGCGCAGCACGCTTGGGAGGCGCCTCTGGAACAGCCTCAGTCACCTTCGTCTTCCATCCCTTCACGACCGTCTCAATCTCCTTAGAACTCTTCCGCCCCTGCTTCAGGAACTCCGCGCTCTTATCGCTCATATCCAACTCCACACCCAACACACCCGCGCGCTCGGAACAGTTGTTCATGGTTGCCTAGGAATGTTAGATCACAGAAGGCAAGACATGTAAGCGCACTCACCAACACAGAGCGCCACTCGCGCAACCACAACTCTTGATCCTCAAGCAGTTCTGGCTTGAGATCAGGCGCCGCCATGGCACAAGCTTCCAAGGAGGCTAGGATAGCAGCCCAAGCGCTAAGAAGGCGATTGGTATCGGACACAGCATTGACGTCCTCCATGCGCGCGTCCTCAGGATGGTCTGGCGCCACTGGCTCAGGAGAGGGAGAAGGGGTGGCGTTTAGCATAGTGGCAGTGAAGGGGGCCATGATGGTAATGATAAGGGAGAAGTCAAGAGATCGCGAGAACGCGTCCATCTTCTTATCAATGACCTCTATCGATTAGATCAGTGATGCTCGCGATCATCAAAGGAATGGTCCTACTCTCGCGATCACATGACCCCGTCTATCACCATCTCACCAAATCCAAAATCCCGCGCTATATCACTGAGTGGGGACACTCAGAATGTAAGTCCCCAGGAGATGTAGAGACTCGTGCCTCTCAATGCCGGACATATGGCCCCACGAACCACATATTCCTTACATATTCCAGCTCTTATCCGAAGGATCAGTCATACGCGCTCCCGCGCGCGCGCCATACGTTCGCGCCTCGTTCGCGCGCCTCATACGCACTCGCGCGCTTCCGCGCGCATCCGCGCGCGTCCGTGCGCCTCCCCTTAGGTCTTCTCGTGCCTACCCGTCCGTCCATCCGTCCTATGTCCTCACTGATTTGCTGGTGCGTTATTCTTATCTCTTTCATTGAATTGATGTGCACTCGGTCCGATCCCCGTGCTTACATACAGAAAGTCTATCTTAGACTTTAGATTATATTTAGAGTTGATATGGTTACTCGGTTCGGTACCGCGCTCGGAAGCGCCGCATAGCGCTATCTCCCTTCTTAAATAGAGGGAAGTTCTTTTACTTCGGGTACTACTTTTCCCCCCATTTATCACAGTATACTGCAAGTTGTATAGTGCACCTTAGTACTAGAAATCTGATTATACTTCTCCATCTGCTACAGCTCGCGCCTCTATTATACTTGAAACCATATCCCTTATCACTCATAAGTGCGCTCCCGCATACGCGCGCACCTCTCGCATCTCGCGCGCCCTCGCATCGCTCACGCGCGCCTTCATATCGCTTACGCGCGCCTTCGTGCGCGTTACCTTCTCGCGCCTACCAGCGCCCGTCTAGTTGACAGAGTTTCCCTCCACCTTATTCGCGAGGAACTTCTCTCAGTAGCTGTCCTTTGGGTCGAGCTGTATTCTCGTATCCAGGTCTTGCTGTAGAGCCCCCTTACCTTTAGTGTTTTCACCCACAGTCAAGATTCCTCACCTTCAACGCGCATTCACAGCATCCGCGCTGTGTAATCTGATGCCGGCTACGCCCAACAAACCATCACTCATGATGTATAGAGGTACTGATGCAGTGTGTGAATACGACAATCCCGACCTCATCCCTGGGATGTTCCCCACTTTGTTCCCGTTCGGCATAGGTGGTTTTGATGACAAGACTCGACGCACCCCTCTGGGTTTCCGCCGGCAAATTGAGTACACGCTCGATCTTGCAGATAAATCTTTTCGCTACCATCGTACCTACATGTTTGTCACGCTGAACATATGGCAACGCCGGATGGCCCACCTCCATACACATTTCACTGTCCATCGCGCCCATTTCGACACCTTAGCCAAAAGCCTCGCTTCTGTGAGTGCGACGACGCTGACTCGAGTGGCTGAACATCTAAAAAAGAAAAATCGTATTCTTCACTCGCTCCAGCTGACTGTGCAGCGCTGAATTTGCTCAACAAGGTGAACACAGTCGCTGCTCGAATCCCTGGATCGCAGTCCTCCAAAATTCACATCTGGAACGAAATTCGTAGCTACTTCGGGTATTTTGGGGTCCCTCAGTTATACTTCACATGTAACCCTAATGCAGCCCACAGCCCCATTTTCCAGCTGATGTGCGGTGATGAAACGGTGTAGGACACGAGCTGGCGCTGGGCTCGTATCGAGCTATTTCACAGTACACGTCAAATACCTGTCACATGCTAATCACTTCCCGATGTCATCCGACGCTAACCCGCCAACCCGACGTTTAGGCCGCATCGGACCCGATGTTTTCCCGCGCACTTGTCCTATCCGTGTCCCGTCCCGTCTTGCTAGCCCCACTAGGTGTGTAGTTCATTATTTCGCACATTACTCACGTCGTAGCCAGCGCTATTACATGTTTTCCCATAGTCCGCAGCGCCTCATGTTTATTTACATGTACTTCGGATCCGAAATACTCTGCCGCTACTTTCGCCTACGGGTTCCGCATTTCTACGTACTTACATATATATTGGACTGACCTCGAGCATTATTCATCATCCAAGTAGAGGGGAACAGTTCCCCAACGCTTAGTGGTCAAACCCGATATTTCGTAGTTCTTAGTTGATATTGCGAATATCATCGCTCTTTCATTATCCGTATCAGTCATTGTTATTATTGCGCACACCGCTCGCTCTTCTGACGCTCGCTATAGCGTTACTATTAGTTTCCGACACCCCGAACCTGAACCCGATAACCCGAAACCCCGAAAACATCGGACCCGACGCTTTTGCATCGGACATCGTAATTATACCTTTGGACATTGTTTCCCGCGCTCGGACTATTGATCTCACATCACTCACTTATCCCCAAGGCTATTCCCAGACCGCAGACCCCTGGGTCGAACGCACTTGTCAGGCAAGTATAGCAGACTAGGCAGTGCAAAGACCACAACACAAATATATCAGTTTGGAGCAATCTTCATTTGTTCCTCTCAGTATTGTTGTTTCTACAACGGTTGATCTCACTCAACGATATCCTGTCTTGGTCTCAGCGCGCGAGCGTGCACTTCGCCTCGCTCAGGATCCAGTTGCTGCTGCTGATTTCTTTCAATTCTGCGTGAAAGCTTTGTTCGCACATTTGTTCGGATGGGACTTTGAGACTGCCACATCCACACCCACGGGCGGCATTTTGGGGCATCTGGAAGCTTTCTACGGAACTAGTGAGTTCACAGAGCGAGGGAGTTTACATGGCCATTTTGTCATCTGGCTGTTGGGCGGTCTCAATCCTACAGAGTTGCACAGTCGCTTGAACGATCCCCTTTATCAAGCCCAGTTCTTCGCGTATTTCGAGGACATTATCCATCATCATTTGCCTGACATAGAGTTGGATGTGGACCCTTCTTTCGAGCCTCGAACCCAAAGACCTCCTGTACCTCTGGACCTGTCGTTGATCGGCCAGAGTCCCCAAAGCGTGCTTAATGAATGGGAGTCTGTCATGGCGACCGATGTCCTGCATGATACGGGAATCATGCATGGACATAACTACTACTAGGAATAACCCTCAAAAGATTATGTCTGTTAGCACAGTCCTCAGACTAGTCACCCCATACCTTGGTATCAAACCTTGGTCCTATATTTCAAGTTTTATATGGAAGAAGAAGAAAAAGTCATATGTGAAGTAAAATGAAGGTCAAGGTATTGCCTTACCTTTGGCTTATTCACTTTGGCTAGAGAAAACCATTGAGAAAAGCTCAAAGCCTAACAAAAACCTATCTAAAAAGCCCGTGTCTTGCATATTGTATTTGTATCATTGTTTCTATCTTGTTTTCTCTAGCATTGTTCTTTTATTTTCTTTTATTTAGGATGCTATGACCTACCAGATACTCCAGAAAATATTATTTCTGAGTATGATGTCATAATGATGTCATATAGCTTCACAGAAAGTTCTAGACTATTCTGCTGGAAATTATGATGTAATGTATGAAGTCATAATGATGTCATAGGCT